>NC_063192.1:26795428-26940428 GCF_017589495.1 Alosa alosa | reverse complement strand
GTGTGTATGTGTGGTGTATGGTGTGTGTGTGTGTGTGTGTGTGTGTGTGTGTGTAAGATAAGAAAGAGAAATACTGTACACTCTAAAAAATGATTCAGAGGTTAGTAGATAAAACTTAAAATGAAGAACATTTTCGACATAAAAAATTTAAGTTTGCTACTTGTACATGTATAGGTGAGTTGACAATTTATTTTAAGGAGTTTGTAATACTGAAAAGAAAAAGAAAGCTGTCTCAACTTATTCATATATGGATTTTCAACACACAGTCTTGCTTTCACCTAACAATAGAAAGTATTAAGTTCCTGAAACTTGTAAATCTATTGACCAAACTTATAAAGCTAATAACGATTGAGCGTTCAGGACCTTCCAGACCACGCCTGAGAAGTAACAGAAATTATGGCACAGGATCCTGTAGCCTGCATCAGAATTCATCACGTGCGTGCAAAGTAGTCTAGCCTACTATTTTTGTGTTTGTTTTAAAAGCAACAGCTATCAAACAACGGCACACAGTGCATCAAAATCTTTGTCCGCATTGACACTCAAATGAAATTAACGCTACAGCTTGCCCTTTTGCTAATTTGAATATTTGAAAAGATGGATTTTAGCTATCTACAGACAGTAGCTATCGTGTCTTCAAGCTAGCTGCTGCTTGCATACTGATAATTAAACCATTTGAAAAAAAGATGACTTTGGTAGCTTCAAGCGTCTTCAAAGTTACCTGCAGCCTGCCCTTTGATCATTTGGAGTTAGTAAAGGTAAATTTAGCTGTCTGGTGTCTTCAAATTTCACCCGTGGCAGCTGTATTCCATATAACATTTTAGCATTGCTAGTTCTAGCACTGCGTGTTTGAGGATCATATTTGGTCGTCCTAGTTAAGCCTAACATTGTCACTATTTATGAAGGTTTGTGGGCCATTTGACATTCTTAGCTTAACCTGAACATAGGCCTAATAGGTAGGCCAACATTTATTTATTTTTTTGAAGTTTGAGAAATATTATGTGTCAATCCCTGCAAACCATGTAGATTTTGTTCATTTTGTTGTTTTGTCTTGAGGTAAATTTTCTAACATTGTGCCTTTCTTTTATACAGATAAATGACAATTCAGGCCGGGGCTCTACATTCATTCATTGCACAACTGGACCAGTTGCCATTGCTTTAAAATAAACAATGCTTTCAGAAAATTTAAATTGCTGTGTGCTTTTATTCAGACAGAAGTGAAGTAAGTTACTATAACTTAAAAGATCCATGCAAATTGTTACCTTAATTTTTTTTTAAGTCATTTTTCAAACTCAAGTTGTTTTGAGTAAATATTGTGAGACTTTTATAGTGAGAAGAACTCAATTAGTTTAGCACAATCAACCTGATTTGTCCTCTAAAAAGCAATTAAGTTGAACCAACTTAATTATATTAATTTGATCATATAATATAATTCAGTTGTTCTAACTATATAAGTCTCACAATATTTACTCAAAAACAATTGAAAATAAAAAGATCCATACAAATTGTTACCTCAATTTTTTTAAGTTGAGTAAGTGTATTATTTTTTAGAGTGTACAGTAGAGATTGAGTGTGTGTTTGTGTGTTTTGTGCATATTTGTGTATGTGTGTGTGTGTTTGTTTCCTCTATGAAGCAGAGAGAGACAGAGAAAGAGAGAGATAGATAGAGAGAGAGAGAGAATGAAAGCAAATGTCATGGCCAATCTGAGCCAGTGAGCGCTGCCACAAGCAGAGACACAGTGACATGTCAGCACGCATCATCCCCATGCCACCAGCTCTTTATTCAACAACCCCCTCTCTGCCCATGCACACACACACTCACACACACTCTCTCTCTCTCTCTCTCACACACACATGTACTCTCTCTCTTTCTCTCTCTCTCTCTCTCTGTCTCTCTCTCACACACACACACACACACACACACTCTCTCTCTCTCTGTCTCTCTCTCACACACACATGTACTCTCTCTCTTTCTCTCTCTCTCTCACACACACACACACACACACACACACAGACAGACTTCCCAAAACCTACATAGTTCATGAGGTCATTATTTTACCATGAACTCGTGGATTATATCACCTACCTAGTGATGTTGAAAAATCTATTCAGCCACATTCAGGTGAGGTGGGATTACATGACTTGGAGAGAGAGTGAGAGAGAGAGAGAAAGAGAGAGATGAGGGAAGGAGGGAGAGGTGGGGTTAGGGGATTAAAAACAGGATGGGAGAGAGTGGCAGCAAGATAGCCTCACAAGGACCATAGACAGATAGAGGGGGAGAGAGAGAGACCGAGAGAGTGAGAGACAAGAAGAGCAAGTCACAGAGAGAAAAAGACAGATTACAGTTTTTCTCGATTGCTTTTACCTGCTTAAGTAAACTAGAGCCCACTTGGTCTTCATGACTACTTTCTTTGCATAGCAGAAGTCATCTCTTGCGAATGTGTTCACACATTTTCATTGGGTTCACACATTTCTCACACCCTTTTGCAAAACAGTTAACACAGGTGTCATTCAAAAGCCCCAAACTCTATTGGTTTTCCCATGCTAAACAAAAGGAAAACATCTTTTCACAGGTGGTATAGATTCCTTGCATAAGTCTGAATCTCTGATACACCTGTGTGAAACTCCTTTGCACAATTCTTCAATCAGCAATCACTCATCACATAAGAGATGTCTGTTCTGTCTTGCTATTTGAAAGTATGGATCTAATGCACATTTAGACAAAGTACTGTATTGCCTATTTGGTGGAAAAAAACATTACAAAAGGTGTTTAGGTCTATTTAGATGAAAGTTGTAGTTCAATGAAATTTACAGTATCTTACTAGGTGTTTGCTGTATGTCTTACAATGACAGTTACATCTTGGGAGGAATGACTACATTTTTTTTTTATTCAGCACATTTTGTCTTTTCACAGTTTTTTTCTGATACCAGAAAAATGAGAAAGAACAGACATAGCAAAAATGCTCATTTTGAGAACTAGATTTTGCATTTTGTTGTCAAGTGTGTAATGATTGATTAAAGAGTGTTTTTGAATTGGCAACAAGTTGTAGTGTTTGAAGGCAAGATTTGCTTTTGCTGCATGTTTTAAGTGTTTTGAGAGAGTAACAGCCTTTTGCAAGCAAAATGTGTCATTTTGTCCAGAGTGCTTTTGTTCAGACACGGGTGTTAACTGTTTTGAGAACGTGATGTCAGAGTTGACACAGGTATCAAAACGATCGAGAAAAACTGTAATAGAGACAGAGGCAGATAACTGAAAAAGACCGTTACAGTGAAAGCCAAAATGGCAATATGCAATCAGTGTTTCTAAAGAGCTCTGGTCTGAAGGACATGCAATTAGTGTTTCTAAAGAGCTCTGGTCTGAGGGAGATTGATGTATGGATTGAGGGAGAGAGAATGAAGATGAAGAGACAGCAAAAAGAAGAAGGGATAAGAGATCATGATTTAGAGAGAGAGAAAGCGAAAGAGACCGGCATATGGATGGAGAGATAGAAAGAGAAAGGAGAAGCAGAGAGCCCAAACTACTTAGCACTCCAAACATGCCTGTTATTAACTGCCTACTGGATGGCTTTCCAATAAACTATGAAACGTTATCCATCTGGGAACTAATTCCATTATTGCCATATGGTCCCATGCAATACTTGCAGCAGCAATATGCGTGTGTGTGTGTGTGTTTGTGTTTGTGTGTGTGTGTGTGTGTGTCTTTGTGTGTGCGTGTGTGTGTTTCACCTTCACAGAATGTTATTGGAGTTACCTAAAGCTGTGTGTAAACCAAATGTCCTTTAATTCTCATTTCAGTTCCAGCCACAGGGGAGACAGAATGCTATGGAGGATTTTCCATCCCATCATGAAAATGCAAGAAAACCATACTGACTTCAGCTTCTTCATCTGGGATGGGCCATTTATTTAGCCTAGAAATCTAGACGCGCCCCTAGCGGCCGCAAATTACATTTGCTGCCAGGGCTAGTCTAACAACTCTCCGTTGGCTTGTGAGCTCCAGAAATTGAAACTTAATCATGCCAATGAAATCTTGTATAGAGTCGTTTGGGCTTAAGGTGGGCTTAACATAATGATTGATGGCAGAGTTGCAACGGTTTGGCTTGAATTCCATGCTACTTGAAAACAAAGAAGATGGATGTTGCTGCTGGCGAACAGTGTGACACGAGTTAAGCTTTTATTAAGTAGGCAAACGTTTGACCTAGCCAACTAGCTCCGCTGGTGGGAAATGCATGGGACTCATAGCGCTGCCGCTGTCCTATTGCGTGCAGAGGGAATTTGAAAGACAACTGATTATCCCGCCCCTCGGACTGAGCACTGCGAACGGTGAGTGCCCAGACCCTACATTTTAATGTGGGTCTGGCTCGTCAGGCTACCATTTATTTGCTTTCCTCCCCACATTGCACTGTGCCTACTACAGAGGGCTCTGTTCCCACCTATTTTGGCCTACCATCAAATGCTTGACCTCTTTAGAAAGCTCAGACCATGTAGTTTCAACAATCAGTATTTTCAACAATCAGTATTAATGTGTGATGTGGCACAGCATTACTGAGGCTAGAATATTGTTTTTTGTTTTTTTTTTACCGGGTCACAAACATCTTTGAACTGACCACATGTCAGCCCTCTAAGACACTTAAATCACTTGAGAAACACAACTGAGCCCTAGCCAGCTGTGTGTAAAGGTAGATCAATATAGACGAAAAGTTGAATAGATTAAACCGCTATTTCTAATGTGTTCATGTGTTTGGCAAAATGCACTACTGTATGTACATCTGCACAACTTATATTGGATAAAACCACATGAATATTCTATTTCTATGGATTCTTGTGGATATTTTAAGACCCAATATACTGCATCTACTAATTTCTAAGGATATACAGTACACTGCAGTTAGAGGGAAGCACCAAAGGCGGAGGAGGACATTTTTGATTAAATTGAATTGAGACATAGTAAGATTTATTTTGACAATGTAAAGCACTACATATTGTACATGACAAAAGTTGTCATGTATGGGTTTCCAAAAAAAGTCCAATAGTACTATGCTGCAATATGTTGAATACAATTGATTTAGAATGTTGCGGAGAGGGGGGTAGGTGTGCTGAGGAAGGCACACTGTCTCATAACATGTAAAGCTGCTGTGTTTCTTCTTTTTTAAACTCTCAATATAGCATTGACAGTGCCAGTATGGTATTCCTAAAACATGCAATCATATACACTCTGTCAGAATGAATACAAACAAATGCAAGCAGTATCATATAGATATTATACTGAGAAACAAAAAGCAACTCGGAAGGAACAGAAAGGTTTCCCTCAGTGCCTTTAACCTGGGGTGGATTCAGATTTGGCAAACAATGGTGAACGTTTGTGATGAACAGGTTTTCTCTTAACAGTTCAATTTCAATAATTCTGTGAAAACATTCTGTTTCCCTTGTCCTGCTCCCCTGTATGGTCACAGAGAACTACCTTCTCAACCTGTTCACAGAGAACTACCTCCTCAACCTCAACTCATAGCAAAGCAAATATAGTGCAATCCATGTTACATCTCACCTGGGTCATTGTATCACACACTGTTAAGGATATTTACAGCTTATAAAAGAAAATGTGTGTGTTTGTGTGTGTGCGTATAGCCAGACATGGGCAGTATTTTAATGTATTTAAAATACGTATTTAATTACTTTAGCGTATTTTGTAATTTGTATTTTGCAGGATTGGAAAAACTCAAATGTAGTTTGTAACAAAATACTTTGAGGGATTGTATTTGAGTATTTCAACTACTTAAATACTTCTCAAATAAGCCAAAATGTCACCACTCAATTAAATATACTACCCGCTATAACCATGACAATAGGCAATGCTTATCATAAGGCCAAAGGCCAGAATCTTGGTGAATCTGGTTTTAAGAATAGGCTGGGTGCCTGGAGATATCCCTTGGGCAATTCCCTATATTCAACTGTAAAGTTGACCTAAACATTTCATTATCTTTTTGGAAGAAAAGCATGAAATGTTTATCCATTTTCCATTTTTCTTGCTGTGGTCACATGGGTTGTAAACCCAATTTGTTTGTTTATGTCCATTTTTGTCACCCTGTAGACAACTTAAAGCCCCTTAGTCTATGAATATGTCAGGAAGTTGAAAGAAATTAAAAAGTAACTAGGAGCTTGAATTGTCAGGTGTGCTACAAGACTAAAATCTTTGAAAACAATACAGATAAGATACTGAGGGAGAATATTAGGACCACAGCCTTTGACCCCATGACCTTGAGTACCTAATAGCTGATGTTCATTCTCACTACAGGATTTCTCTTCCAAGTTAATTCATTCCATATATTGGGACACCTTATAGGTTGTTATTCTGTTTATCCCCCATGTTGCCAGTAGGCATGCATTTATAGCACAACAAGGGAAATGTAGTTCAGTTTAAAAAGAGGCCGACCTGTTCAATTTGTTGTACTACTTTCATTGGTTACGGAAAATGATGGTGGGTACAGTAGTTTGCTTTATTAAAGTTGATTCCACTGTTGCGAACATTGATATGGGATGGTGATTACATTTTTTACCAGATCTACTACTTCATAGTGCCCCAATGTACAGAATGAATAGCCCCCAGCCAATCAAAAATAGTATTTTTTGTCTCTTGGGGATACGTTTTCAATATGCCTTGTTAGTATACCATGACTATTGTGTGGGTATTTTTGTATTTCCAAATTACTAATTACTTGTATTTTAATTAAATACATTTTTCACATCAGTATTTTGTATTTTATTTTGTTACATTTCATGAGCCAGTATTTGTAATTTGTAACAAAATAGTTTTTGATGTATTTGTGCCCACCTCTGCGTATAGCTCACATAAAGCACTCCAGGTGTTAAACCTTCAGTTTTTATGTCTCCTGATTTCACCAACTTCTCTCATATTTGCCCTTCAGAGCTACTCGGTGGTAGTTAGCCACTGTGCAAGCGCCATACTTTTTCATTAAGCTGTTTCTAATCTTTTATGCATGGGTTGTGGTTAAAACTCTCAGCAGGCGTGGAGCTACAGAGAAATCTATTACAAGTGGGACGGCTGTCCGGCTTTTTAATCTGACCCCCAAAGGACAGCGAGCAGAGAGGGGTCCGTCTGTGAAGCCGGTGGAGAGGAGCGGTCATGTAAGAACTCACTTGGAAATAGTCATAGAAAAAAAAAACACGTGAAGCTCAAGTAAAGATGTAAGTCCAGCAGATGATTTGCTGGATCACAGAGCAGGGCAGTAACAGCAGCACAGCGCAGCATAATACAGTGTAGGGACGACTGGTCACAGCAGTGACCACTGGGCAGGTCTAAGTCATTTTTGCCTCGGCTTTATGTGGCCCCACGCTTGTGTGATCTGGTCCGGGACCCGTGTCTTATGTCTGCCAAGCCCGTAGGCAGCCTCTTGAGACGACGGGGGGGTGGGGTGTGGGTGTGTGTGTGTGTGTGTGTGTGGGGGGGGGGGGGGGGCTATCAAGTGCAAGGGGCTGCATTCAAGCTAACCCCCCAGTCAAGTATCACTCCAGAGCTCTGAAGGTAAAAGAAAGGAAGGAAGAAGGAAAGAAAGAAATAAAATGTTAGCGTAAGTCCTGTCCAGTCTACTCTCTCACCCTCTTTGACTGTGCGGCTGGCTGTTAGGGATGCGATCTTCTGATCAACTGAGGCCCGAGCCAGACCAGCGCGTTTAAGGAACCAATCAGTGCTGTACCAGGCAGCAGAAGATAAAAACACTTTTTCTTTTTTCCTCTTCCCTTTTTCTGACTTTGCATCAAATCTGTGAGGGGGGAAATGGAACAGTTAAGCATCAAAGCCTGGGAGAGAGGCCAGGCTGTCAAAGCAACGTCCACATCAACCTCCTATCTTGATGCATAAGGCAAAAATTGAGATTAGAATGTTGCCGAGGCCCTCTAACCATAACCCTCTCCAGTCTTGACTTGATGAAAGAGGCCCCTCGGCTGTCCAACATGTTGTAAATATCTTGTAGCTGAGATTACAATCTTGAAACATGTTGGTTTACCAGAAACCTATCTGGAGTCTGCGATCACATAAAAGGTTTGAGTGCGCCTTATTAAATCTTCATCATGAGAGCGATCATGCCTCTCAGCTGTTCAATCAGGTGGGAAATTTTTAAGGCCAAATCACACACATGGCAGGATGAAGAACAAAGATCCTTGTTTTATCTGATGTCTCCCTACAAGAGAGTGTTGCAATGAATTCTTATTTTTTGGAAGGTTCTTGTTTGTGGAATTCTTTCTATGATCTGTTATGAATAGTAACTCATTATCTCACTAACATGTCTATATTCTTTGAAGATTTACTTTCTGTATAAAATAATAAAATTTTCATTAAAACTTTATTGGACTCTTGATATTTTGAAGCTTACTTTTACATATTTCCTTGATTAAGATCTGGGTATGCAAGCTAAGAAGACATGCACTGTGCAGCTCAGTGGGGAAACACACACACACACACACACATTCCCCTCCATGTATAAAGACATGCACACAAAATATTCCTCGGCATGCCAGCTTGAAAAGCGCATCTGAACGCCCGGCTTCCAGAGTTATCATTGTACACTCATTAGGCTGATGGCCCCAGTTTAGAGTGTAGTGGCTCCCAGCCCAATCACCACCGTTTTCCCTCTTTGATTTCCCCTCTGCATACATGTGTGTGTGTGTGTGTAGTGGGTGCGTGCGTGTGTATGTGTGTGTGCGTGGGTGCGTGGATGTGTGTGTGTGTTTGCTTGTTTCAGGGCCATAGATTTGTGTGTGCGTGTGTGTATGTGTGTGTGTGTGCGTGGGTGCGTGCGTGTGTGTATGTGTGTGTGCGTGGGTGCGTGCGTGTGTGTGTGTGTTTGCTTGTTTCAGGGCCATAGATTTGTGTGTGTGTGTGTGTGTGTGGGTGTATGTGTGTGTGTGTGTGTGTGTGTGTGGGTGCGTGCGTGTGTGTGTGTGTGTGTGTGTGTGTGTGTGTGAGAAGGCATAAACACTTTCATCTCCACTTTTCTCCTTTTTTCTCCTTCATTCTTTACATAATGACCATTATCCTCCTGACATCTCTCCATCCTTGTCTTTATCTCAGAATTACAGTATTTGGCAACGCATATGGAAAAATCTACCATAGGATTCCATGGCAGATTAAGTGTCATATATATATCTGTGTTAAGTGTGTTAAGCGAGTTGGCAGTTCACATAAAATATATGGCAGCTGTCATTATGTCAATGTGCACTTTGAGAGGTCGGAGCAGTTTAATGCACCTGTATATCAGAAACAACTTTATCAAAAGAGAATGACTATTGATTTGTGCTGCTTAACTGCCACTTTGTTCACCACCCTCATCAAATCTGTCCATGTAGTAATTGCCAGGAGAGAGAGAAGAAGAAGAAGAAGAAGAAGAAGAAGAAGAAGAAAAGAGGGAGAGAGAGAGAGACAAAGAGTGAGAGAGAATAAGGTACTGATGCATTGAGAGTGAGATAGAAAGACCAAGACCAGAGTCCCAGAAAATTTTAATGACATCTTACACACACCACACCTGCCAGAAACCCAACACCAGCCAACACATTACACCAACCCTCAACACATTACACTGCATGTGACTCGTGTGTGTGTGTGTGTGTGTGTGTGTGTTTTTTATAGTGGGGGCATATTTCTGTGTGTTTTTGTGTGAATATACAGTATCTGGTATAAGTATGACACTGTCCAATCATTCAGCACAGGCGAGTTGAACGCTTCAGCTTGGGCGATTTCCACTCTTCTGCATGCGCTGCTGTTTTTCCGAGGCTACTCGTCCTCTTTCCGACATCCAGCAGCTTTTAAGGGGATTGAGTAATTTCTGCACACAACTCCTCTTGGTCTATTTGGCTTTTTCTTGTCTCAGCTGAATTCCCACTTTTCATAAAGCCAGACACACAGACACACACACAAACAGACACACACACACACACACACACACACACACACACACACACACAGATACAGAGAGAGAGAGAGAAAAAAGAAAAACAGAACTCATCCTCCATGCTGTGTCAGGTTTGTGCATAATGTTTCTCCTTCAGAGAGACACACGACAGTGAGTAAAATTAAAATTGGTCAAGAACGTTCATTTAGCTGAATGTCACTCAAGGGCTCTCACACTCTGGACCAACACTGAGAATGATAATGCACTACTATTTACTAACCACATATAGTTGCAATAGAGTCCTATGAATGGGAAATAAACGTAGTGTCTCGACCAAGCCGTAAACAACTCCAAGCAAACCCCATTCAAGAGCTTCACAACCATGGGCGGGAATAAAGTTGTTGGTCGTTATTACATTATTGCCCGTTATTACATTATTGGCTGCAGTAAAGTAAACAACTGTGTAATGTTTGGTTACACCATTGCTCTTGTGTTTCAGTTTTTACGTCTGGCACTCATTTATTATTTTCTGTAAATTTCAATTTATTAAAGAATATAATTAAGAACATTAAGGAAGTCAGTATAGTGAAAGCTCAAACAAAAGTGTAGTGTAAATCAGTGTCTAGGGGTTCATCAGGCAAAACGAAAAACAAAAAGACAAAAATCGAGAGGAAGGGAGAACACACAGCATAGGAAGAGCAGGCCTCAAAGTCAATCACCCATCATCTTGCACACCTGTGCACACCTGGGCCCTAATCACCTGCCACAAAGAGAGAAAACACAGGGAGCACACAAGCACGCACACAAGTGGGCGGAGCCACAGGAGACCCGCCAGGACAAAGTCCGTTCAGGCAAGTCCCTCCACTCGGCGGCCATATTGCAACGCTTTTTGGGCACTTATTGGGCATCTATTCCCAGTACAACTGTGCGTGCGCAATGCTTCACAAATCACGACACACCAACATCGCTCCAGCTGCGTGATCACAACACATGATTGGCACGATGTATTCACAATATACCACATGATTGGCATGATGTATTCACAACATACCACATGATTGGCACGATGTATTCACATGTCAACTTTTGGCGGCGGAATGGGCAGAATATGTGTAGACGACTACCTTGTTTGCGTTACGAACTAACCCCATGCATTTCTATGGGATATTCTTTGAGTGCTGAGTCTCCTCATTAGAAAGTCTCTGGCCAGGGCCACTGTAGAGTAAATCTAAGGCTATCCGAGTGACAGCGCTCTGCCATAAAACATATCTCCCCATGAACATCTGGAAACCTCTGAAGACAGTGAGAGGGCACAAGGTTGCTTGTGAAGCCTTCCCCCCCTCTTTCTCCTCACCAACCAAGAATAAAGTGACAGCCAATGAATTCTGTTTATCTCCTCCGCTGCACCGCGGCAGTCTTGTGTGAGAAGCACAGAAGTAATTATGACCGCCAAATTTCCGTCAAGGATTCCCGGGACACTGAAAGACCGGGGTACACGAAACTTGGTGGGCATGTAACCCCACATGGATAGCATGGAACCATCGTTTTTCGTTTTGATCTGTAGCCCCCGCTGGACTGGACCCTTGAAAAGGAGGGTAGGGCGAACACAGTTTTCTGTGAATATCTCGAGAACTGTAGGGTTTAGAAGGACCATATTTTTTTTGTATGTTGATCTCAAGGGGCCATGTCAACCCATTCCATAACCACTCATTTCATGTATAGCGCCACCTAGTTAAACACAAAAAAGTAAAAATGAGGTGTTGTAATCGCAGGTATCTGTGACCTAACATAGTCAAAACTGCACGAAATTGAAAGTGTAGGATCATTATGACACCCTCTGAATGGACGCCAAATTTCGTTGAATTCCGTTCATGGGGGCCACACAATAAATTAATTTATGTTACTATACACCAACTGGCCTGTAGGTGGCGGAGACAGTTTTCTGTGAATATCTCGAGAACCGTAGGGCCTAGGAGGTCCACCTTTTTTTTTGTATGTTGGTCTTAAGGGGCATGTCAGCCCATCCCATTACCACTTATTTCATGTATAGCGCCACCTAGTTAAAATTGAAAAGCAAGTTTTCATCACAATATCTCTGGCTGACATGGTCAAAACTGCACGAAATTGAAAGTGTAGGATCATTATGACACCTTCCGAATGCATGCCAAGTTTTGTGAACTTTTCGTTCATGGGGGCCTTACAATTAAATTTTATGTGTACATTTAGTGACCGTATACACCAACAAGGATTCCTGGGACACTGAAAGACCGGGTACCGCGAAACTTAGTGGGCATGTAACCCCACATGGATAGCATGGAACCATCGTTTTAGTTTTGATCTGTTGGACTGGACTGGACCCCCGAAAGGAGGGTAGGGCAGAGACACAGTTTTCTGTGAATATCTTGAGAACCGTAGGGCCTAGGATGACCAATTTTTTCCGTATGTTTGCCTCCAGGGGTCATGTTAACCCATTCCATGTGCACACATGTGCATAAACAGATACACATATACATTCACAGTAATCATACGTATGACACATACTCACACAGTAGACATATGTACGCATGCATGCACATGCACAAACACACATACGCAGACAAACACACAAGCACGCACACACACACACACAAACACACACCCACACACATAAACATAAACGTGTGCACACACACATGCACACAATTCAAGAATTTCTCAGAATTATGTACAGGCAAGATGGGGGTGGGGTTGTATAAAATCAATTTTACATGTGAAATCTATCATGTTTTGGTACTTGTTGTCTAGCAGATACCAGTGAGAATTGAGTGTGGATAATGCAATTTAGTAAGACAGTTAGAATCATATAGGCCTTTCAGCGTGATTTATTTTTGTGGAAAAAATGTGCTGGACTGGGCGGCAGTCATATTTTGTACCGCTCTGTGGTACATCTAGTTACAGTTTTTCTCGATTGCTTTTACCTGCTTAAGTAAACTGGAACCCACTTGATCTTCATGACTACTTTCTTTGCACAGCAGAAGTCATCTCTTCTTGAATGTGTTCACACATTTTCATTGGGTTCACACATTTCTCACACCCTTTTGCAAAACAGTTAACACAGGTGTCATTCAAAAGCCATAAAAACTCTATTGGTTTTCCCATGCTAAACAAAAGGAAAACATCTTTTCACAGGTGGTATAGATTCCATGCATAAGTCTGAATCTCTGATACACCTGTGTGAAACTCCTTTGCACAATTCTTCAATCAGCAATCATTCATTATACATAAGAGATGTCTGTTCTGTGTTTCTATTTGCAAGTTTGGACCTAATGCACATTTGACAAAGTATTGTATTGCCTATTTGGTGGAGAAACCGTTACAAAAAGTCTTTACTGTAGGTTTATTTCGATGAAAGTTGTAGTTCAAGGACATTTACAGTATCTTGCTATAGTGTTTTGCTGTATGTCTTACATGTCAATGACAGTTCCATCTTGGGAGGAATGAATAAATTATTTTTTTATTCAGTACATTTTCTCTTTTCACAGTTTTTTTCTGATACCAGAAAAATGAGAAAGTAATGGAACAGACATAGCAAAAATGCTCATTTTGAGAACTAGATTTTGCATTTTGTTGTCAAGTGTGTAATGATTGATTAAAGACTGTTTTTGAATTGGCAACAAGTTGTAGTGTTTGAAGGCAAGATTTGCTTTTGCTGCATGTTTTAAGTGTTTTGAGAGAGTAACAGCCTTTTGCAAGCAAAATGTGTCAATTTTGTCCAGAGTGCTTTTGTTCAGACACGGGTGTTAACTGTTTTGAGAACGTGATGTCACAGTTGACACAGGTATAAAAAAGATTGAGAAAAACTGTAATGGCAGTGCTGACCTCTAGCCTCTGACCCAAACACAACATACACACTCACATGCACACACACACACACACACACACACAGACATGCATGTGCACACACACACACACATATCCAGAGGTATACGGCAAGTCAGATGGTGTTGGGGATTCTTATGGGTATGTGTATGTGTGTGTGTGTATGTGTGGTGTATGCATGTGTGTGTGTGTGTGTGTGTGTGTGTGTGTGTGTGTTTGTGTGTGTGTGTGTGTGTGTGTGTGTGCATGTGAGTGTGTGTGTATGCACGTGAGTGTGTGTGTGTATGCATGTGAGTGTGTGTGTATGCATGTGAGTGTGTGTGTGTGTGTGTGTGTGTGTGTGTGTGTGTGAGGTTCTCTTCAGGAACAGTTATTCAGAAGAGTGAGCATGTGGCAGCTGACAACCTCATCCAGTCCACTCTAGCTCTGCACGCCACTGGGCCCTGAGTTCCAGTATGTCCAGACAAAAGCCAGATGGTGGTCGATTCCGATGTCCAAGGTCCGATGCAGGTCTGGTGCGTGTCTGGGCCAATTGAGCAGTTCTGGCTTGGGGCTGGGCTGGTGTGGGGCTGAGTTGCTCCAGAGCCAACTGCTCTCCGGGAAGTTGTTCACAAACAAAAACACACAAGAACGCCAAAGAACACACACACACAAACAAGCACACAAGCATGCACACATGCACACACCACACACAAGCTTCTCTATATGTTAAATAGCGCTCAGTCGTGTGCCTAAATGAACAATGAAAATGGTCTATTGCAGAGACTGCATCAGATAAAAAAGACTTCCTAATCACGTTTGTCTACTAGACGCAAGACCTTTTTAAAAATTGTGTTGCCATTCCACTGTCTGGGTGGACTCATTAAGGCCGAAACTCAATATTCTTTTCCTTAAATTCAATATACCGCATTATTGCCCTTTGCTGCAATAGATAAACTATTACTGCATGTGTGGAATGAGAATAAGTAGGACTACTTCCTTTCCATAAGTCTAGTGAGTGTGTCCTCAGAGTAGTTGTCTGATATAAAAAGATATTTAGCATTTTTATAATAATCGGCATCGGTCATTTTTTCCACCAATAAGCCGATATTGAAATGGATAAATAATGAAACGCACTACTTTGTCTGTAAAGCGTCTCTCACTCCCTGCATTTGCTACTCTTTCGTCGAGAGTATTGTCCCGCCCACTACACCGTCTGATTTGTTAGTTAGCACGAATGCAGCCAATCAGGATCAAAGACTGAATACAGAGAGTTTAGGATTCTCACTGAGGCAGACTGTAGACTGGGCTTCAGCTGTAGGCTACGGAGCTATTTTTCAAAGGTAAGGAAGGTAGGCCTACCTTATATTGCTGAAGTAATAATTGATATCGGTATCGGCCCTGAAAAAAACATATCGGTCGATCCCTACCTCAGAGGGAATGGCTACTGCCGTGGCAGTTGAATGAGTGTGTGATGTGTCCTATTCAGAGGGAATGGCTACTCTTGTGGCTTGTTATCTAGCTTGTTCTTCTTTCTCATTTCCGTCTTCTCCTTGACTTCTTCTCAGTGATTTCATGCTCCTGTAAGCTTTGTTTTATGTCGATAACACATCATGCACTCCTGTCTCCAACACTCCCATCCCATGTCATCTCTTCATATCTCTCTCTCTCTCCATCCCTCTATTTATTTCTTCTCTCTTCTCTCATCCCATCCATTCCATCTCCAAAGCATCTCCCAATTCCTCATCTAGGCCTTCTGTCATTTCCTTTGTTTCCCACACAGGACTGTGACCTTCTGACTCGGGGGATGTGTTGTGGCTGAAACAGACAAACACAGACACAAAAGACACACACACACACAGAGACACACACACACACTGACACACACACACACACTTGAACCTCAGACCAAAGGTAGGCTGTTATATTCTTCCTGGATTGTTAAACCTGCTGTGTCTCGTTCCCCTGTTCTAGCTCCAGTCCCTGAATCTACTCCAGTCCAGGTTTCTGCTTCAGCGCTATCAGCCTCTGCAGGATCAGGAGTTTCCCGCCATGTTTAGTTACTCATCTATGCCCATTGTATTTAAGCTCCTGGACTATCCACTTGTCTTTGTGTGGTGTTTTTTCATTCAGAAGGGGCTGTGTTAAGTTGAGCCAGCTCTTGTGTTTGTCCGCATTTGCATTTGTTCGCCTATTGTGGACTTTTAATTCTGTATTAAAGGAGAACTATTGTATGCAGGTTTGTTAGCTTAATTTACCTTAACTGAACAGCTTCAAAGTCATTGGATTGGTTATGACATTTTTTGGGTTGAATGGTGGCCATCTCGCTTCCCCCTAGCTGCATAGAAACTGCATAGTTTCTCTTTAAAAGAAGCCTTCAGCGCTTCCATTCTCACTCTTGTGTTCCTGTTTTATTCTCTGACAGATTATTTTTCCATCTCTTTTAGGTCTCTACTAGACAGTGGGAAAACAATTAAACACGCAAACACAAGCCAAAGAAAATATGAGAAAATTCCGACCAACTTAGAGGCTTTTTGTTTACCTTTGAATATCATTATTTAACTTAAATAAAAGCTTCTGTGTACAAGCCATTTTAAGAATGAGAGAAAACAGTGGGAATCTGTGGGAAAGCAGTCAACTATGTGCTTAGATTGTTCCATAAAAGTATTGTTTCTGTGCTAACATGAGAGAACTCTTACTCATGTGCTTATATGGAATCAAGTGGTAATCCCCATTCTTAATTTGTTTTCTTTGTTTTCATGATCAAGCAAACATATTTTGGTGACGTTAATGATGCCATTTTAAAGTGGCCCAGCTGCTTTTCTATCTACTGTTGATCTACAGTATATTTTGAGTCTCACCCACATCCACCCAAGTCCACCAACAGAAAACATGGCATTGGAATTTTGGCATTTGTGTAAGTTAGTAGCACATTGGATACTGTAATGAGTTACTGTATGACAACGCTAACAGGGGCGATTCTAGACCTAGAGCTTTGCTGGGGCACAGGCCCCCAACTCCCAATACATTAAAAAACAAAAAAAAACTGTGTGCGCAATATGAAATAAATGGCTAGCCTGATTTGGACCATCACATATCTCCCCTAGGTCACAGACATCCTCCTCCATTCTCTGAATAGTTTTACGTCTAGCCCCCATTATGTTCTCATCCGTTTCTTGCCTGTCTCTCTCCTCCTCCTCCTCCTCCTGCCTGGTACTGGACTGCCCAGCCTGTGCTCTTTCTCCCCTCTCTTCTCCCTCTCTTCGACCTTCTTCTCCTCCTCCTTCTCCTCCTCCAGCACTCTCTCCCTCAATTGTTGTAGCAGCCACTATCCAGCAACATCCAAACACATAGGCATAAGTAGGCCTATACTCACTGCATGAATTTAATAGGCTTTCCTACTAACACAAGGGAAGCTTATTTTTAGTCAAAATTGAGATATACTTCCCTCCCAGGCAAGGGTCCTATAGACATCCTGGCAATACTGCAGTTCTTTGTAGCTTAAATAGCCTACTAAAGCCTTCATACTGACTTTTGGTGATAATTTGCAAATGTAGCCTATAATAATCCACACAGATGGCTATTCTGATTCTTAGGCTACATTTGCAAATGCAGTAAACTTATTTAAGTTTGCCATTAAACCATTAATCAAATCACAGCACTGGCTATTACCAGCATAAATGTTAATGTTACCGTTAATGTGGGCAAAATTGTCATACCTCCCTCATCCTCCTTATCTCTCCTCACTGTTCCTCTCCCTCTGCCTCTGTTCAGGAAGAATTTTCTGATGTCCATCTCTGAATAGTTTATCAGAAGGCTATGTTTAGTTTTACAGTAGGACAGCTTCACAAACAGTATAGGCTACTTTTACAGGACTCTCTCTACAGTATACGTATATTCTGCATTACAAAGACTTAATTATGTGTTATTTGTACACTATTAGCACTTGTGGTTTACAGTAGTGTCTAGTTCCATTTGAAAAGAGCATCTTTGATAAGTATTATTAGGGGTGAATAACTGTGCTTGTGGTACTACCACCTTACAAGCCCCATGAGCCATGCATATTTAGGTCATAATTCATATGCAATAATTTATTTAATAACTAAGGGGTAATTAGGAGCTTACATAGGGGAAATTCTTAATTAAGGGTCTAGCAAGGGTAGAACAAGGTCTTGCAGAATAAGGTATTAATTAGTGACTTATAATGACTAACAAATGGCTAGTATGCTACTAATATACATGTTAGTAAGCAGCTAATTAATGGTCAATATATGTGTCAGTGTGACTGAGTGCTCAAGCAGTAAGACCACTGAGGAGCAGGGCTCGAATTACGTGGAAGCCAGAGGGAGCCGAGCTCCCATAGAGTGAGGACTGGCTCCCATTAAAGCAACAAAGTCAAAAACCTGAGGGGGTCTGGCTGTTGTTCGTCTATTAATTTTCCACGGTTCAACACATTAGCCTAATACTAGAACATAGTTTGGCTGGCTTTATTCATTTCTGCCAGTTAGTGCTTTTTCCCCTGTGTATAAGTTACACTACATGCATTATTATGACCGCCGCGCAGCTAAGCGGCGGTCATATAGGTTTGAATCAGATTTTTTTTTTTTTTTTTTTTTTTCTTTTTAGTCCAAATTTCCGTCAATGATTCCCGGGACACTGAAAGACCGGGGTAGACAAAACTTGGTGGGCATGTAACCCCATATGGATAGCATGGAACCATCGTTTTCGTTTTGATCTGTAGCCCCATCGCTGGACTGCACCCCCGAAGGAGGGTAGGGCAGACACAGTTTTCTGTGAATATCTCGAGAACCGTAAGGTTTAGGAGGACCATTATTTTTTTTTGTATGTTGATCTCAAGGGGCCATGTCAACGCATTCCATAACCACTCATTTCATGTATAGCGCCACCTAGTTAAACACAAAAAAGTAAAAATGAGGTGGTGTAATTGAAGGTATCTGTGACCTAACATAGTCAAAACTGCACGAAATTGGAAGTGTAGGATCATTATGACACCCTCTGTATGCACGCCAAGTTTTGTGGAATTCCGTTCATGGGGGGGCCACACAATAAATTAATTTATGTTACTATACACCAACTGGCCTGTAGGTGGCCGGAGACAGTTTTCTGTGAATATCTCGAGAACCGTAGGGCCTAGGAGGTCCACCTTTTTTTTTGTATGTTGGTCTTAAGGGGGCATGTCAACCCATCCCATTACCACTTATTTCATGTATAGCGCCACCTAGTTAAAAATTAAAAAGCATAAAATTAGGTGTTTTCATCTCAATATCTCTGGCTGACAAGGTCAAAACTGCACAAAATTAAAAGTGTAGGATCATTATGACACCCTCTGAATGCATGCCAAGTTTTGTGTACTTTCGTTCATGGGGGGCCTTACAATAAAATAATTTATGTGTACATTTAGTGACGTACACCAACAAGGATTCCCGGGACACTGAAAGACCGGGGTACACAAAACTTGGTGAGCATGTACCCCCATATGGATAGCATGGAACCGTCATTTTTCGTTTTCATCTGCAGCCCCCCCGCTGGACTGGACCCCCCGAAAGGAGGGTAGGGCAGACACAGTTCTCTGTGAATCTTTTATGGTATGTTGGTCTCAAGGGCCCACATAAACCTGACTCATAATCACTCATTTGTGATTTGCCCCCCCCCGGTAAAAATGAAAATCAGTAGGATTAAAAAAAAAGCCAAAATAAATATTCATCATCATCATCATGGCTGCATTTTCAGTATTGGCGAGAAGTAGTCGTTTGTCCACTAGATGGCGCATCGTTGCAGTGAGACGTAATTTTGTTGGAAGTTAAAAGGGGTTGGAAAAAACAATGGACGCTTCATACAAGGACTGTAATTTACCGCAGCGAACATCTAATAAGGATAGGACGATGTTCACATGAAGTGTAATTCCCATTTCTTCTTGAAGCCGAAATAAATCTGAGGATGTTTATCGGACATGCTTGGTTTTTTACTGCAGGTACGTTAATCTTGTAATATCAATAAGGACCTAGGTAATGTTACCGTTAGCGTTGGTTGAGTGATGGAGGCATTTGATTTATTGCATTTGTAGAAAACTATAAATGCGGTTATACCAAGCAAATGTATAGCAGCACTGTTTGTATCTTTCGACTGTCATTTATTGCACGTGCTACAAAATCATTCTGTGCAATGGAAGATTTACCAACGTTACACCGGTCTGATGCAGTTTTGCCTATACATGCGTGAGACTGAGGCAGCCTGTTTATTTTGTTTTAAGTGCGTGCAGGGTGTGAGAGGGGAATCGATGTGCTTTGATTACAGCTTGGTAGTTGTAGTCTGTGAAATTAAAAAAGCGTGTGTGTGTGAAGTATCCAAACAATGACACCTTCATTTCATTATGGCTGTTTTAGCAAAACACCTTAAGCTACTGTGTCCCATTTAGAAGTGGCTACTTCATTTTAGCTTTCCTTGACTCATGGAGCTGCGTGAATGTTATTACAACTTTTCGCCACGATATGACAGTTTAAGTCCGCTTGATACTGTAAAGGCGAAGCCATTGGTTTCAAAAGGAGATTTTATTTGTGTCGCTGGGATAGCCTATTGACAATTTATGTTGTCAATAGGCCTACCTATAATCCTACCTGTAGCTTAGGGAAGCTAACAACTTTCTATTAGGATCTAGTTTGTTAGTTACCGTTTTGTCATAACTCCCTGATGCATTTTGCATTTAGAATAGCCAGAGCGTGTATATCTCAATCGGAACATTAAACAATATCGGTGCCTATGGACTAGGCTGGGTGAACCCAGCCTGATCTGCCCGCTATTTATTTTTTGATTTCTTAAAAGATTGAGCTTGGTCTGATGAAAGCCAGACTAGCCATGGACCTCAGTTAAACAATGCAAGGGAACATGAATCAGCCTATATTTGCACTAACAATAACGGACAAAAGCTCTTCAACTTTGGCCCGTTAAAATGTATATGAACAGTCTAGCGGCGCATTTCATCAAGGCCCATTTGGACATGTCAGTTATTTGCACCACTGGTTAGATGTAAAACAGCGCCGTTTCAGACTAGGCTACTGTTACTTAATTTGTGCATTAACAATAACGTTTCAGACTACTGTTACTTAATTTGTGCATTGACAATAAAGTATTACATGAACTAAAGATGACTAAAATCTTATGTAGAAGAAGAAACATTCACAAAAAATCCATCCATCCAAAAATGACCTTTGTTTTTTGATAGCTGTTGAAACGGCATGGAACTGACAGAGATGTTTTTGTTTAAAAATACATAAAAATAAATAAATAAATAACATTATGCTGATACCTTTTGCTTTTCCCAAATACAATGTAGCCTACAGGTGTAAGTGACCTTTCATCAATCCAGTTGCAATGGATGAACTGTGATGAACTGCCCTACTTGTGATTGTTTAGAGATTTTTAAAGGTTTTATAACAATTCTACATCTTCTTTGGCTATTCTACAATCTATTCACCTTTTCAGCACCAGTAGGGTACTTTCTGTGCAGCCGCACACACACTCTCAGGCATGCCAAACAAGCATACACAAAAGTTTCAAAGAGTGGGGATGGAGTAAAAATATGGAGACAAATTGAAGTGTGATTTATTTTAGCGGAACGGATGTACAGGACTGAGCGGCGGTCATATTTTGTACCGCTATGCGGTACATCTAGTTGTGTTTGACACTGAAGATAGCCTATCTGAGACGGTGGTCTGGTTTAAATGAGTTACATTGTGAAATTGAGAATCGTTTAATCTATTTCTTTGTATTGTGAAATTGAAATGAGATATGGACTATTACAATCAATAATATGTTGAAATTAATTAAAAGTAATCAATTTCTATGAAAAATCTATGTCTGTTGTGTGCGTGTGTCAAGGTAAAGCCTAGGCCTACCGTGCGCATATACTGTACTGCGCAAAAGCGCCACTTGCGCCTAGGCTATTTAATTCTATTGCTTTGTTAGGCTATGCGCGGGGTGTGCCAACTTTTTATGAGATAGAGAGACCCCCTTAAAGGCACAATGTGTCTTTTTTGTGAACTTTTGAAGTGTAATGCATTCAAAAATCAACTAAACATATCAATAGAATGTGAAGAAATAACACTACTGACATTTTCTAATCGAAGAATATGCATAGCATTGCAGAGATCTCCTCCAAAATTAGCGTGCTAACCGACTAGCCCCGGGTCGTCCAGTCTTGCAATACCAGTTTATGTCTGAGGTGGCGACAGGGAGTAACATACCGACCAAACAGTCTTCAGTGCAGCCCAGAGCAGTCGAGAAAGAGACAACGGAATTACGCACGCTCTGCTCCCACCCCCTCCCCCACGGAGTTCAAGTTCTACAGTGAAGTGTACTGCGAGAATGGCCGAAAGTTCTAGGAAGAGACCTCTATCGCCTCCAGCTAAAAAAAACTCGATCTGAGGCGAAAAGAATATCAGATGGGAAGCAAGCAAATACACGTTAATCTAGGGAGTGCTTTCCACCGATGGAGACAGCTTGGATAGCAAGGAGATGCAGTTCGATTCTGAACTTGCGACATTTCTTCTTGACTGGTAAGTAAACATCTGTTAAACATAATTCATAATTTTGATTAAGCAAAGGAGATATTGTAGAATTAGCTCTCGAGCCACTAGGTAATGTTTGTCAGCTGTAGATCTCGGTAAATTGACTTCGTTCGACCGCCATTGCTAACGTTACCAACCTAGCGATAGCGTCCTTGCTGCATATGCTAAGCAGTTTGCCAAATACTATTATTTGTACGTGACCAAGTTTTGTGTCCTACCTACACAATACATAGATTGCAATGTTCCAATATGCAATAAATACATTTTGATATTGGTGAATGTTCACTGGCTTGTGGTCTCGCTAACGAATGATGTTGGCAGCATAAGATACTAAAATTACAACTAATGCTAGCTCTACACGATTAGGATAACTTTCAGATACGTTAGAATACTATCCTCTATCTCCGGTAACGTTATAAGTTGCTTAGATTGTGTCAGGCCTGTTGCAAAATAGCATCACCATTTTCCTTTGAAGCTCTTCAAACATGTCTATCACAATATACCCATGTGTGTGTTTGTATCTGTTTTCACAGGATCAGATCACCTCTTCATTTCCTGTGGCTCATCAACATGAAGCGTGACTCGTTAGCCCAACTTCTTGCTGTTGAAGACTAAGGACTATCCATGTGCCCAGCTGCTTCCCTCCTGCCTCATATAGTCCAAAAGTTACATTTCTATTCATGTTGTTGCACTTGGTAGATGTAAAGTTTATTCCTGTCTTGTAGTTTTATAATAAATACCAAGAATCAGGATTGGTGAAACATTGGTTGTGCCTGAAAGTGTTCTTTGATCAAGATTGGTATACTAACATCATGCTTTTCTCTCCTGTTCCTGACTTCTTAGAATCTATTTGTTGTTAAAGAGTTGTTTAAACTAATGTAATTTCAAGTGGTAGCTTTGGCTCTTGACATTTGTGCCCATAGTTTTAAATATGAACTCATAGCCTAAAGGTGCAAAGGAAAAGATGAACATACCATTGTAGTCATAATTCAGGTATTCTTTATGTTACATGAAATGTAGCCACTGTGCTCTTAGAAAGTTTTATTGTTAGTTGTAGAGGATGATTGTGTAAGGAATAACGTTCTGTAAGGCGGTCATTATCGTGGCATATCTCCCGACAGTGATGCAGCGCTGGCCGTGGCCTGCCGAGTTTCACTTTCCTTGACATTCTCTGGTAATACTTATTATGACCGCCGTGCAGCGAAGCGGCGGTCATATAGGTTTAGATTTTTTTTTTTTTTTTTTTTTTTCGCATGCCCAAATTTCCGTCAATGATTCCGGGACACTGAAAGACCGGGGTACACGAAACTTGGTGGACATGTAAGCCCACATGGATAGCATGGAACCATCGTTTTTCGTTTTGATCTGCAGCCCCCCCCCCCGCTGGACTGGACCCCCCGAAAGGAGGGTAGGGCAGACAGTTCTCTGTGAATCTTTTATGGTATGTTGGTCTCAAGGGCCCACATCAACCTGGCTCATAATCACTCATTTGTGATTTGCCCCCAGCCCCGTCAAAAATGAAAATGCAATATTATTCTGCTTTAATCGCCCCTATCTTCAGTTAAAATGTTCAGAACTGCACCAAATTTTATGTGTATGATTGACCTGGCATTCTCTGGGGGTCTGGGGGTATGCCAAGTTTCGTAGAATTTCATCCAAGGGGGGGGGCTAAAAAAATTAGGTTATGTGTACATTTAGTGACTGTACACTCATTGGCCTGTAAATGGCGGTGCACACATATAAACATGCACACACACAGGCACCCACATACTATCGGTATTAGAACGGCCGATACATAATTACAAATTCAATAGGATCAAAAGAAAGCCAAAATATTCATCATCATCATCATGGCTGCATTTTCAGTATTGGCGATAAGTAGTCGTTTGTCCACTAGATGGCGCATCGTTGCAGTGAGACGTAATTTTTTGGAAGTTAAAAGTGGGTTGAAAAATAATGGACACTTCCTACAAGGACTGTAATTTACCGCGCAGCGAACATCTAATAAGGACAGGACGATGTTCACATGAAGTGTAAGTGAGGATGAAGTGAGGATGTTTATCGGACATGCTTGGTTTTTACTGCAGGTACGTTAATCTTGTAATATCAATAAGGACCTAGGTAATGTTACCGTTAGCGTTGGTTGAGTGATGGAGGCCCATTTGATTGTTTGCTTTTTGTAGAAAACTATAAATGCGGTTATACCAAGCAAATTGATAGCAGCACTGTTTGTATCTTTCGACTGTCATTTATTGCCGCGTGCTACAAAATCATTCTGTGCAATGGAAGATTTACCAACGTTACACCGGTCTGATACAGTTTTGCCTATACATGCGTGAGACTGAGGCGCCTGTTTATTTTGTTTTAAGTGCATGCAGGGTGTGAGAGGGGAATCGATGTGCTTTGATTACAGCTTGGTAGTTGTAGTCTGTGAAATTAAAAAGCACGTGTGTGTGAAGTATCCAAACAATGACACCTTCATTTTATTATGGCTGCTTTAGCAACACACCTTAAGCTACTGTGTAGTGGGTCCCATTGAGAAGTGGCTACTTCATTCGCTCCTTGACTCATGGAACTGCGTGAATGTTATTACAACTTTTCGCCACGATATGGCAGTTTAAGTCCGCTTTGATACTGTAAGTTAAGTAAGCCATTGGTTTCCAAAGGAGATTTTATTTGTGTAAGCCAGCATAGCCTATTGACAATTTATGTTGTAAATAGGCCTACCTTATAATCCTACCTGTAGCTTAGGGAAGCTAACAGCTTTCTATTAGGATCTAGTTTGTTAGTTACAGTTTTGTCATAACTCCCTAATGCATTTTGCATTTAATATAGCCAGAGCGTGTATATCTCAATCTGAAAATTAAACAATATCGGTGCCTATGGACTAGGCTGGGTGAACCCAGCCTGATCTGCCCGCTATTTATTTTTGATTTCTTAAAAGATTGAGCTTGGTCTGATGAAAGCCAGACTAGCCATGGACCTCAGTTACACAATGCAAGGGAACATGAATCAGCCTATATTTGCCCCGAACAATAACGGACAAAGCTCTTCAACTTTGGCCCGTTAAAATGTGTATGAACAGTCTAGCGACGCATTTCATCAAGGCCCATTTGGACATGTCAGTTATTTGCACCACTGGTTAGATGTAAAACAGCATTTCGTTTCAGACTACTGTTACTTAATTTGTGCATTAACAATAACGTTTCAGACTACTGTTACTTAATTTGTGCATTGACAATAAAGTATTACATGAACTAAAGATGACTAAAATCTTATGTAGAAGAAGAAATATTCACAAAAAATCCATCCATCCAAAAATGACCTTTGTTTTTGATAGCTGTTGAAAACGGCATGGAACTGACAGAGATGTTTTTGTTTATAAATACATAAAAATAAATAAATAAATAAATAACATTATGCTGATACCTTTTGCTTTTCCCAAATACAATCTAGCCTACAGGTGTAAGTGACCTTTCATCAATCCAGTCGCAATGGATGAACTGTGATGACCTGCCCTACTTGTGATTGTTTAGAGATTTTAAAGGTTTTATAACAATGCTACATCTTCTTTGGCTATTCTACAATCTATTCACCTTTTCAGCACAAGTAGGCTACTTTCTGTGCAGCCGCACACACACACTCAGGCATGCCAAACAAGCATACACAAAAAGTTTCAAGAGTGGGGATGGAGTAAAAGATGGAGACAAATTGTGATTGTGTGTGTGAAAGTGTGATTTATTTTCGCGGAATGGATGTACAGGACTGAGCGGCGGTCATATTTTGTACCGCTATGCGGTACATCTAGTTAAACCGGTATTAATAATTATCAGACCGTAGGACGTTGGGAAGTCCCATCGGAGTGAATGGAGCCTTCTACAGCATTATAAAGAGCCGTGTAATAAATGGTAATAATAATGACCTCTAATAGTAAACAGAACGATTGGATGTAACCACTGACTACATGGAGCATTTTAGTTACTGGCTACGTAGCAATAACACCTGTGTTGCTGCCAGACTTTCACGGTGACTGTTCTCCAAACGCCTCTGCTGGTCAGCGCGCTCTCTGGCTGCTCTGACAGCTCGAGCCGTCCCTGTACTGTTCTCTCCAGGTCTGGGACTGACACTAGACACCCAGGCCTTTTTCTTTGCCTGGCCCTTACGTTTGCCCACTCTTGTCTGACTTCGATGCAGGGGATGTAATCTTAAGTTGTCAGTCTCCACCCGAAAAAATACCTTATTACTATTTTCAGTTTTATCCATCCATACAATCGCTACTACACGCAGGCTAGGCCTAGCCTTTGCTAAGACTCGCTTGCCAAATGCCGCTAGCAAATTTGTATTTATTTCCCAAATGTCTCATTACCAACAATACCAGTGTGAAAAGCAAAACGTTAATAAAAACTGTTATATGTAGTGATCGGGTAAGGGTGAGCCATTTGAAGAAGACATACTTTTCCGGATTTAAGAGTTTTTTTTTAGGCGGCACTATAGACACAGAGACATTCTCTGATAGACACACATAGGGAGGAGGAGGAGAAGAGGGCATGGGCAATGTATGCTTCAAGCTTTCTACCACTAGCAAATCATTGTGACATCATTGTTTTCCTACATGCTGCCCCCAACTGGATTGGCGTGTGGAGTGTGAATTAAATAAAACGAAATCCTGACGGATTGTGCCTTTAAAGACAAAAAGATAATTCGAGCACTGCTGGGGAGGTATCTGAAACCTGCTGTGTGGAAGAAACTGGAGAGAAGTAAGTGTGTGTGTGGGCGGGGGGTAAATTTGATTCAGTCGTCATCTCTTTAAGAGCTGTGTGTGTGTGTGTGTGTGTGTGTGTGTTTTGGGGGAGAGATTGTTTGTGTGTGTCTCAGTCTATAGAGAGGCCTTTTTGTGAATTATTGGAGTGGACTCAGATGAACTTGTGTGTCCTAGAAGTCTGAGACCTCTTTCATGATAAAGAATTTAGGGTGGAGCTTGAGGGATGAGATTTGCCAGAGAGCAGGGGAGAGGAGTAGACATGAGTTTTGGCCCTCTTGGATTATAGTCATGACACCATGGTTGAGCTGATTACATCACCATGCCTCCGATGGCAAAAACAGCACCCTATCACACACACACATGGACACAAATACACACACACACAAACACATGCACACATACACACACACACACATGCACACATACACACACGCGCACACACATATCCCGACCTTCCATCTGCATGAGTCTTGTGTTCACCTGGCATGACATCTCAAGATCTGCACACACACACACACACACACACACACACACACACACAGCTGTCATTGCCGAGACCTATGGGATCTTTCTAGTGAAAACTGTATTTATATATATATTTATTTCTGCTCTGCATTAGCAGTACAGGGACAGGTAACATTGTGGTACACAGAACAGTCCTTAGTCGCATCTATTTAGTGCCAGATTTAATCTTTATCCATCACGATAAATTGCCCCACCATGAGGTTCTGTCATGTAACAATTTGTTTTATATCAAATGAGTAACAGGCTTAGCGCTTCCAATTTGCACCAACTCTGAGAGATGAGGCATTAGGAATCTGAGAGGGAAGAAAGAGAGGGAGAGAGACAGAGAGAGGGAAGAGAAAGAGAGGGAGAGAGACAGAGAGAGGGAAAGAGAAAGAGAGGGAGGGAGAGAGATAACAGACTTCCTATCAACGGAGTTAAATTTGAGAGAGTAACAAAGACTTTGTGCTGGTGTGGTGATTGTTATTCCTTTCTTAGGTGCACCGCAGTATTTGCTAAACAAGAACTATTTAGAGATGAACATGTGAAGAAAGCATAATGACATTGTTCAGGTGTGCAGTGGTGCCATTGTAAACAATGAACGATATGTCGAATACAAATCGTCTTTAGACTAGTGAGAGAATGGCAAAGGACATTGCACTAGTGTGGGGACTGCGATTTCTTAAATGTGCTGCATATTGAATAAAAGCCAATTAAATCACAAAATCTTAGAGTTATACTATGGTCTGGGATCATTGAAAGGTAATTAATAGTTTTATAAACTTGCCGTTATTTCAGTTTTCTTGAATGATTGTGGCATAGCCCCTCAGTTTGTTGACTGAGTGCTTCGGTTCAAGACCTCAGGTTTGCCTTGAGACAATGTCTGTTGTTATTGTAAACGCGGAGGCGTCCGGGCCAGGCTAGCGGCCAACCCAACTCGCCCAGCCATACCATCCATTCTTAGCCTGGCTAGCGCCACCACTTCTCAATGAGACGTGGTCTGGGAACCAAACGTTCATTTTCTCGTATTTGAAAAAAATGCCCAGATCCGTTTATTGGGTGCCACGGATGTCTATCAAATGCGTCTGTGCATAGCTCATCATCGTCTTGCTTTCCCACCTGTTCTGTGATTGGTTCATTGGTTTGCTCCATGGTCTCCAGGCTGCCTTAG
This sequence comes from Alosa alosa, assembly GCF_017589495.1. NCBI lineage: Eukaryota > Metazoa > Chordata > Actinopteri > Clupeiformes > Clupeidae > Alosa > Alosa alosa. The sequence goes on along the minus strand of NC_063192.1, from coordinate 26,911,673 downwards.
CAGCGTGAATCAAATCGCGCGCAAGGCAGCATGGGAACACTCAGGCTAATCCATTCTCCTGGCAAATGTACGATCTCTGGACAACAAAATGGATTACATAATGACCGCTGGAGATCAACTTAACCGACAGTGAGTAACTGCTGTGTGTCAGATTCACTGAGACTTGGTTAAATCTGCATCTGCAAACTTGACAAACTGGGACTCAGTACCTACCTCTGCAACTGGCTACTGGACTTCCTCTGTCAGAGGCCCCAAGTAGTAATGCGCGGTTAACAATACCTCAAGCAGCATCTTACTGAGCACGGGGGCCCCCAAGGCTGCTGCGTGCTCAGTCCGCTGCTCTTCACCCTGCTGGCGCGCGGCTGCACTGCAACCTACAGCAACAATCACATAGTGAAATTTGCTGACACAACTCTGGTGGGTCTCATCACTCAAGGGCTTACTTAGACTCAATACAGGTTGGAGGTCGACCATCTGACCACGTGGTGCAGGGACAACAACCTCCTGCTGAACGCCAGCAAGACCAAAGAGATTGTTGTTGACTGAGAGGTCACACCCAACACCTGCCACTGACCATCGACGGTGCTGTGGTGGAGAGACAGCAGCACCAAATTCCTGGGGTACATCAGTGAAGACTCCTCCTGGACCACCAACACTGCATCACTGGCTAAGAGAGAGCCAGCCTGTACTTCCTGGGCGGAAACTCAGCTGCAGCAAGTGCTCCACCAGCCATCATGACCACATTCTACCGAGGCACCATTGAGAGCATCCTCTCCAGCTGTATCGCCGCAGGGGCTGAAGCTGCACTGAATACAACAGGAAAGCCTCAGCATAGTGAACACAGCTGGAAGGATTATTGGTGCTTCACTCCCCTCCCTGAAGGACATTTACACCACTCCACCCCACCAAGCATGGCACTAAAATTGTGAGTGATGTGCTCCACCTCGGCTCACAATCTGTTTGATCTACTGCCCTCTGGGAAGAGGTACAGAAGCCTGCTTCCCGCACTACCAGACTCACCAACAGCTTCATACACCAAGCTGTAAGGATGCCGAACTCTCCTCCCTCTCCCCTCCACCCTCAGCTACATAACATCCTGGACATTGGACCCAAAATGGTCACTGCATCTACCCACTTGCACATTTGCACACTTGTACACTTCACAACTTGGTGTTGTTGTCTTGAAAACACAACACTTCTGCTGCTCTTACATAACTTGCACCACTAACCTGCCACTTTCTTTCACTTAGGTCAAACAGAACTACCCAAGCCTTTTATTGGCCTGACTTTGCACTAGTATTTTATTGACTGTCTATACTGTAATTTTCAACCAAATTTTGCTTTGCTTATTTTTTCATTATTATGTGCCTCTTATTTACTTATTTACTTACTTTTTGTTTACTTGAATATTTATGTTTGTCACATGTGGACCTAAAGTGGCAAAATATGTCTTGTCTTCCACCGTGGGATAGTGAAGAAAGCAATTTCGATCTCTTTATGTCTGGAACATGTGAAGAAATTGACAATAAAGCTGACTTTGACTTTGACTTTGAGCCTGACATTCGGACTCTTCAGCACAACTGAACTTCAGCATGCTATCGAAGAACGAACCCGGGCCATTGTAAGGTGGAAAAATCACGAGGAGGAGGAATCTGTGTTTACATCCGTGAAGAATGGTGCCAGGACACTGTGTGGTATGCAAACACTGCCTCACCACTGGCGGAGTTTATGGTCATAAAGTGCCGTCCTTTTGCCTGCCAAGGAAATTACTGCTGGTCGGCTAGTCGCGTGCCATCCCGCCACCAACAACAACAGCGTGGGAGCAGCGACAACCCACGAACTGTACCAGGCTGTCAGTGAGCAACAGGCGGCACACCCAGGCGGTTTCACCATCTTCGCTGGAGATTTTAACCATGCAGACTAACACAACTGTTTTCCAAAGCTACGCAGCATGTTGATTTTCCAACAGAGGAGACAACATCCTGGACCTGGTCTACCACACACACAAAAGGAGCATCTGAAGCCCCCCTCCCCACGTTGGACTTCCTGACCATATCGCATTGTGCTAATGCCCATACGAACAAAATTGAAAGCAAACAAGCGGTTCTTGACAGGTAGAGAGTGGTGGCCTGAGGGAGCCTCCTGGTACTCTTCCAATTCTTTGACACAACAGACTACAGGAAATGTTTTAGCAGGCGGCCACCCCAACAATCAGACGGAACATGAGAATTACACGAAGACACCTTAACCTCTTGTCACCAAGTGCATTGATGATGTGACCCACACAAAGGAACATCATCCCACTCGGGCTAGCACTGGAAGCCATGGCTGACAGGGATACTCAGGCTGCTGAGGCCAGAGACAAAACCTGGAGGCTGGATGAAGCTGGCATGAGAACAGCGAGCCAACTGTCCACGTGGCATCAAGGGAGAAAAAGGAATACACTCACAAGATAACCACCAACTTCAAAGAGACAGCAGGAGCGCACAAACCTATGGCGGGCATTCAGGAGGCAATCACGGACTAGCCCGCCACAGAGCTGTGAGAGCAACATCCCTCTGCTCAACAATCTGAACCGTTCTTTGCTGCGGCTTTGGGCTGAAAAAGCTGCCTCCCACAGAACCCCTCCCCTCACACCACAGGCAGCCCCTGTGCCTCTCTGCCGACAGCTGAAGAGGACACTTGCTGCTATCACCCTCGTGAAGGCAGCAGGCCCAGACAACATCCCAGGTCGGTGCAGAAGGACTGCGCTGATGAGCTTAGGGACTGTCTTCCACAGACATCTTTAACACCTTACTTCCTGAAGCAAGCCATCGTCCCATCATGTTTCAAAGCTGCCACCGTCCTTCCCTGTGAAGAAAACTGCTCCATCCTGCTTCAATGACTACCGCCCGTGGCATGACACCCCTTACAGGCAGCTTGTCGCTTCACACATTGTCGTAATCCCTTCTCCCCCACACCCTGGACCTCTTCCAGTTTCCAACGGTCCACAGAGGATGCAATCTTCTCTGCCTCCGCCAACCTCACCCACCTGGAAAAAAAGAGACTCATATGTAGAGATTGCTGTTTATAGACTTCAGTTCTGCATTCAACACCATAATACACAACAACTCTGTCTGCAAACTTTGACAAACTGGGACTCAGTACCTACCTCTGTAACTGGCTACTGGACTTCCACTGTCAGGGCCTCAAGTAGTACGTGTTGGCAACAATATCTCAGCTTTGTCTGACACGGGGGGCCCCCAAGGCACAAGTGCTTCAGTCCGCTATCACCCTACTGACATTTGCACTGCAACCTACAGCAACAACCACATAGTGAGAGTTGCTGACGACACAACTCTGGTGGGTCTCATCACACCAAGAGCGTGAGACTCAGCCCACAGGTTGGAGGTCGACCTTCTGACCCACCGTGGTGCAGGGACAGCAACCTTCACTCCTGCTGAGCATTAAGCCAGAACCAGGAAGATTGTTGTTGACTTCCGTGAAGGTCACCAAACACCTGCCACTAACCATCGGCGGTGCTGTGGTGGAAGAGTGAAGCAGCACCAAATTCCTGGGGTGCACATCAGTGGGGAACCTCTCCTGGACCACCAACACTGCATCTTTAAGAAAAGTTCAAGCGCCGCCTGTACTTCACGAAACTCAGGCGAGCAAGTGCTCCACCAGCCATCATGAGCCACATTCTGGGAGGCACCATTGAGGAAGAGCATCCTCTTAGCTGTCGCTGTTATTAGGCGGGCTGCACTGGAATACAACAGGAAAGCCCCACACAGGCGCATAGTGATACAACTGGAAGGATTATTGATTTGCTTCTCCCTCCCTGAAGGACATTCACGCCTCCCACCTCACCCATAGGAACTGGTATGAGCCGATACAGGTGTCCACTACAATTTGATTTGATCTCTCTGGGATGAGGTACATGACCATGACTCCCTTTCCACCAGACTCACCAGCAACTTCATACACAGGTATTTGGGATCCTGAACTCTCCCCCTCCACCCTCAGCTACATAACATCCCGGACATTGACCCAAATGGTCACCACTACTCCACTTGCACATTTGCACACTTGTACACTTCACAACTTGCGTTGTTGTCTTGAAAACATTAAACACTTCTGCTGCTCTTACATAACTTGCACCACTATGCCAATTTCTTTCATTCTAGGTCAAACAGAACTACCCAAGCCTTTTTGACATTCGACTTTGCACTAGTATTTTATTGACTGTCTATGTAACAATTTCAAACCAAATTTTGCTGCTCTTATTTTTTCATTATTATATGTGCCCCCATTTACTTATTTAATTTCTACTTTTGTTTACTTGAATGTTATGTTTGTCTGTGGACCTAAATTGGCAATATGTCTTGTCTTCACCGGTGGATAGTGAAGAAACGTAATTTCATCTCTTTGTATGTCTGGAAACATGTGAAGAAATTGACAATAAAGCTGGACTTTGACTTTGACTTGGTTAAATGACAACATTCCGGACTCTGCTGTACAACTGGAGCAGCTAGCATGCTATCGAGCAGACCGGGCCATTGTAAAGGGTGGAAAATCACGAGGAGGAGGAGGAATCTGTGTTTACATCCGTGAAGAATGGTGCCAGGACACTGTAGTAGTATGCAAACACTGCTCACCACTGGCAGAGTTTATGATCATAAAAGTGCCAGTCCTTTTTACCTGCCAAGGGAAATTACTGCGATTCGCTGAGTCGCAGTATACATCCCTTACCAACAATAACAGCGATAGGAACACGGCTCTTAGTGAACTGTACCAGGCTATCAGTGAACAACAGGCGGCACACCCAGACGGTTTCACCATCTTCGCTGGAGATTTTAACCATGCAGACCTTTACAACTGTTTTTCCAAGCTACACCAGCATGTTGATTTTCCAACAAGAGGAGACAACATCCTGGACCTGGTCTACACTACACACAAAGGAGCATACAAAGCCCCCCCTCCCCACATTGGACTTTTCTGACCATATCACTGTTATGCTAATGCCGCGATACAGACAAAGAGTGAAAGCAAACAAACCGGTTCGCAAGCAGGTAAAAGTGTGGCCTGAGGGGAGCCTCTGATGCTCTTCAAGACTGCTTTGACACAACAGACTGGGAAATGTTTAAGCAGGCAGCCACTTACAACAATCAGACAGACATAGAGGAGTACACAGACACTGTAACCTCTTACATCACCAAGTGCATTGATGATGTGACCCACACAAAAGACATCATCACTTTCGGGCTAACTGGAAGCCATGGCTGACAGGGATGTCCCTCAGGCTGCTGAGGGCCAGAGACAAAACCTACAGAGCTGTGGATGAAGCTGGCATGAGAACAGCGCGAGCCAACCTGTCCCTGGCATCAAGGAAGCGAAAAAAGGAATACACTCACAAGATAACCACCCACTTCAAAGACAGCAGGAACGCACAAAGCCTATGGCAGGGCATTCAGGCCATCACGGACTACAAGCCAGCCACCACAGAGCTGTGAGAGCAACATCCCTCTGCTCAACAATCTGAACCGTTTCTTTTGCTCGCTTTGAAGCACAAAACAGCACTTGCCCACAGAAGACCCCTCCCCTCCACACGAAAGCAGCCCCTGTGCCTCTCTGCCGACAGCGTGAAGAGGACACTTGCTGCTATCAACACCCTCGTGGGCAGCAGGCCCAGACAACATCCCAGGTCGTGCACTGAAGGACTGCGCTGAGGAGCTTAAGGATGTCTTCACAGACATCTTTAACACTTCCCCTGAAGCAAGCCATCAGTCCCATCATGTTTCAAAGCTGCCACCATCATACCTGTGCGAAGAAAACTGCTCCATCCTGCTTCAATGACTACCGCCCGTGGCACTGACACCCATCATCATGAAGTGCTTTGAGCAGCTTGTCATGTCACACATCAAATCCATTCTCCCACCCTGGACCTCTTCCAGTTTCCAACGGTCCACAGAGGATGCAATCTGCTCTGCCCTCCACCCAGCCCTCACCCACCTGGAAAAAAGAGACTCATATGTGAGATTGCTGTTTATAGACTTCAGTTCTGCATTCAACACCATAATACCACAACAACTCATCTGCAAACTTGACAAACTGGGACTCAGTACCTACCTCTGCAACTGGCTACTGGACTTCCTCTGTCAGAGGCCTCAAGTAGTACGTGTTGGCAACAATACCTCAAGCAGCATCACACTGAGCACAGGGGCCCCCCAAGGCTGCGTGCTCAGTCCGCTGCTCTTCACCCTGCTGACGCATGACTGCACTGCAACCTACAGCAACAACCACATAGTGAAATTTGCTGACGACACAACTCTGGTGGGTCTCATCACCAAGGGCGGACGAGACTCAATACAGGTTGGAGGTCGACCTTCTGACCACGTGGTGCAGGGACAACAACCTCCTGCTGAGCGTCAGCAAGACCAAGGAGATTGTTGTTGACTTCCGTAGAGGTCACACCAAACTCCTGCCACTGACCATCGACCCGGTGCTGTGGTGGAGAGAGTGAGCAGCACCAAATTCCTGGGGGTGCACATCAGTGAAGACCTCTCCTGGACCACCAACACTGCATCACTGGCGAAGAAAGCTCAGCGCCCTGTACTTCCTCTTGGAAACTCAGTCGAGCAAGTGCTCCACCAGCCATCATGACCACATTCTACCGAGGCACCATTGAGAGCATCCTCTCCAGCTGTATCGCTGTGTGGGGCCGAAGCTGCACTGAATACAACAGGAAAGCCCTGCAGCATAGTGAATACAGCTGGAAGGATTATTGGTGCTTCACTCCCCTCCTGAAGGACATTTACACCTCCCACCTCACCAAAGGCGACCAAAATTGTGAGTGATGCAAGTCATCCCGCTCACAATTTGTTTGATCTACTGCCCTCTGGGATGAGGTACAGAAGCCTGCGCTCCCGCACCACCAGACTCACCAACAGCTTCATACACCAGGCTGTTGGGATCCTGAACTCTCCCCCCACCCCCTCAGCTACATAACATCCTGGACTTTTAGACCCAAAATGGCTGCCTTGCACTACTCCACTTGTACACTTGCAACTTGTTGTTGTTGTCCTGTTGTCCTGAACACTTCTGAACACACTTCTGCTGCTCTTACATAACTTGCACCACTATGCCACTTGCATACTTAGGTCAAACAAAACTACCTCAGCCATTTATTGGCCTGACTTTTGCACTATTATATTGACTGTCTACTGTATGCACAATTGCACAATTTCTACCAAATTTTGCTGCTCTTATTTCTTCATTGTATGTGCCTTCTTATTTTTACTTTTTATATTGTTTACTTGAATGTTATGTTTGTCTGTGGACCTAATTGGTAAAATATGTCTTGTCTCCACCGTGCGATAGTAGGAAACGCAATTTTGATCTCTTTGTATGTCTTGACATGTGAAAAAATTGACAATAAAGCAGACTTTGACTTATTGGTGCTGTTTAAATGACTAAAATTGAACTGAACTGAGCTCTCATACATTATAGATCCCTTCAATCAGATTTGCCCAGTCAGTGCTTCTAGGCAGTGAGTCTAGTCGCCACAAACCTAAAGCTTCAGCGGCCCGAGAGAGTGAAAGATGAATGAAAAGAATGGGTTTCCTGTCCCCTGCTGACCCGGGCAACAACACACCAGGGGGGTATTCCATCAACCTCGCTAAAGCTTGGCCTGGCTTATTTCGATAAGTTTAGCTAATTTTAGTGAGAATTCCGTTCCATTAATGAGGTTAACGTGAATCCCAGCTTGGTAACTATGGGAATTTATGCCACAGAACTAACCTGCTCCATAGCAGGTTAACTTTCAAGCTAAATTAAGCTGTGTTGCAAAAAAAAACAATCAGTTGGAAAACGAGTCCAAAAAGATGGTTCCATCAACTTGTGCTTTCGTCACCTGTAGCCTACAACTTAAAAAATAAAGTTATTAGGCCTAGAAATGTTTTTTCCGACAGTGTCACTAAGCATGGATTTACACATCCACTTGCTCCAAAGAATTTATGAAGATTATGCAACTTAAATTGTTTTAACTTCACTGTGCGTGTGGTTCTAGGGATCTTGCTACTCTACGTCATTTACGTTCTGTGGTGGTGTAACATGCAACAGTTTGTGTAACAGTTTAAGAGTTGGTGTAACAGTTTAAGCTACTTAAACTGTTTACCATGTTATTAGTCGCTTTGGCTAAAAAAGCGTCAGCCAAATGTAATGTAATGCAGCAAGACGACACAGCAAAGGTGTTACATTCTTGTGTGTTCACAGGTTCGCTTCCCATACGAAGTATTAAGGCTACATATCACCTTGATAATGACATTTTTACTTATACTCTTTAATGAAAGACATATACTGTCAATAAAGGGTCATGCACATTTGGTAGGCTGTTCATTGACAGTAATATGCTTTGCCAGTGGACTATATTATATCGGGTGCAAGCCAAAAGATAATTATGTAGCCTGTAGGCCTATGGGCAGCTAATAATAGCGAAGCTAGCGAAGCGGTCATATAATGATTGTCAAAGTTTTGTTTTTTTTTCCCCGTCATCTACTTCCTGAATTTTTGGTCAACGATACCCGGGACACCGAAAAACCGGTGCACATGAAATTTGGAGGGTATGTGGCCCCACTAGACTTTTTGGAAAAATTTTGTTTTAGATCCCGGGGGCCCTCCCGTGCTGGGCCCCCCGAACCGCAAAAAAAGCAGTTTTTCCTAAATAACTACCTGAACCGTGGCACTGAGGATGTTTTGGCCTGTAGATGGCGGTGCACACATATACACATGCACACAAACACAGGCACCCACATACTATCGGTATTAGAACGGCCGATACATAATTACAAATTCAGTAGGATTAAAAGAAAGCCAAATATTCATCATCATCATCATGGCTGCATTTCCAGTATTGGCGATAAGTAGTCGTTTGTCCACTAGATGGTGCATCGATGCAGTGAGACGTAATTTTGTTGGAAGTTAAAAGTGGGTTGGAAAAACAATGGACGCTTCCTACAAGCAGGCGTGCCTGCAGGTGTACGTTCGTACGCACTGTGCGTACCATCAACCTACTCAACAACGAGAGAAAAATTCCCTTGTGTGTGTGTGTTCACACCAAATTGGCCCACCATCCCAACTATGCACAGTATCCCATTAGCTGCATGCCATCACGCTATTTACAATTTTCTATTACATAAAGTTAGTGAACACGTTATCAAATTAGAATACGCACGCAGACATCACGGTACGCTAGAACAAAACTAAAGGTAACTTTAGCCAGTATAGAGCTGTGTCAAGTTGTCTAAATGAATAGGTCATTGTAGACGTTGTCGTTGTATTATTGCATGTGGATGTTGTTATGCTATGTAGGCTACTTTTTTGCTGACCAATGTACGGAACTAAAACCGGGAAACGGACAAATATTGTCCACGCGTGAATTGTTTTTTTGCAGGGGTGATGGGTGTGCATACCATAGCATTAATTCCTGCAGGCGCCCCTGCCTACAAGGACTGTAGTTTACCGCAGAGAACGTCTAATAAGGATAGGACGATGTTCACATGAAATGTAATTCCCATTTCTTCTTGAAGCCAAAATAAATCTGAGGATGTTTATCGGACATGCTTGGTTTTTACTGCAGGTACGTTAATCTTATAATATCAATAAGGACCTAGGTAATGTTACCATAAGCGTTGGTTGAGTGATGGAGGCCAATTTGATTGAGTGCATTTGTAGAAAACTATAAATGCGGTTATACCAAGCAAATTGATAGCAGCACTGTAATTGTATCTTTCGACTGTCATTTGTTGCACGTGCTACAAAAATCATTCTGTGCAATGGAAGATTTACCAACGTTACACCGGTCTGATACAGTTTTGCCTATACATGCGTGAGACTGAGACGCCTGTTTATTTGTTTTAAGTGCGTGCAGGGTGTGAGAGGGGAATTGATGTGCTTTGATTCCATCTTGGTAGTTGTAGTCTGTGAAATTAAAAAGCACGTGTGTGTGAAGTATCCAAACAGTGACACCTTCATTTCATTATGGCTGCTTTAGCAACACACCTTAAGCTACTGTGTAGTGGGTCCCATTTAGAAGTGGCTACTTCATTCGCGCTTTCCTTGACTCATGGAACTGCGTGAATGTTATTACAACTTTTCGCCACGATATGGCAGTTTAAGTCCGCTTGATACTGTAAGGCGTAAGCCATTGGTTTCCAAAGGAGATTTTATTTGTGTCGCCAGCATAGCCTATTAACAATTTATGTTGTAAATAGGCCTACCTTATAAGCCTACCTGTAGCTTAGGGAAGCTAACAGCTTTCTATTTGGATCTAGTTTGTTAGTTACAGTTTTGTCATAACTCCCTGATGCATTTTTGCATTTAGAATAGCCAGAGCGTGGATATCTCAATCGAAAAATGAAACAATATCGGGTGCCTATGGACTAGGCTGGGTGAACCCAGCCTGATCTGCCCGCTATTTATTTTTTGATTTCTTAAAAGATTGAGCTTGGTCTGGTGAAAGCCAGACTAGCCATGGACCTCAGTTACACAATGCAAGGGAACATGAATCAGCCTATATTTGCACGAATAATAACGTACAACAGCTCTTCAACTTTGGCCCGTTAAAATGTGTATGAACAGTCAAGCGACGCATTTCATCAAGGCCCATTTGGACATGTCAGTTATTTGCACCACTGGTTAGATGTAAAACAGCATTTCGTTTAAGACTACTGTTACTTAATTTGTGCATTAACAATAACGTTTCAGACTACTGTTACTTAATTTGTGCATTGATAATAAAGTATCACATGAACTAAAGATGACTAAAATCTTATGCAGAAGAAGAAACATTCACAAAAAATCCATCCATCCAAAAATTACCTTTGTTTATGATAGCTGTTGAAAACGGCATGGAACTGACAGAGATGTTTTTGTTTATAAATAAATACATAACATTATGCTGATACCTTTTGCTTTTCCCAAATACAATGTAGCCTACAGGTGTAAGTGACCTTTCATCAATCCAGTTGCAATGGATGACTTGTGATTGTTTAGAGATTTTAAAGGTTTTATAACAATGCTACATCTTCTTTGGCTATTCTACAATCTATTCACCTTTTCAGCACCAGTAGGCGGCTTTCTGTTTTCTGCTTTCACTTTCTGTGCAGCCGCACACACACACTCAGGCATGCCAAACAAGCATACACAAAAGTTTCAAGAGTGGGGGATGGAGTAAAATATGGAGACAAATTGAAATGTGATTTATTTTCGCGGAACGGATGTACAGGACTGAGCGGCGGTCATATTTTGTACCGCTATGCGGTACATCTAGTTAAAACTGCTTCATGTGTCAACGAATGTTCATGAATGTCAAATCAACTGTGTGCTACACAGATTAAATACTAGGCATAAATGACAAATTGAAAGCCATATTGCATTTCAGATAATTATATTTCAAACACTTTGGGACTTATGGGAGACAATACTATTATGTTCATACTAATTTATTTTATGACCACCTACACCTAGATAATAATTTGGAGTGAACTCTTTTACAGTAATCTAAGAACGTAGGCTATAGATAGTTTTGAATATCCATATGCCAAAGTTGTTTTTAGTTTATACTATTTATTCATTCACTCGTTTTGTTCAAGCATAGACTGTATGACTGTATAGAGTGAAGCTAATCAAACTCGCAATTAATTTCAAACCATTAGCATTGTTGTTTTAAATGTAGGCCTATGCTTTCATTATTCTCCCATTTCTGTAGGCAACTATAATTTGTTTTCTCTCGATGTTAAATTTAATGACTTTCGATGAAAATCCTGTAAATGGCGCTTGCCAAATCGAACAGAAATCGTCTAGGATTGTCTTTTTACGACATATATCCTCTTTTCGTCAATCTACTGTTTTGGTCTACTGTTCTACCTCGTGCACGAGCAGAGATGAAGCTGAACTAAACCTCGCTTGAATAAACGAGGCCAAGATGCCGCTAACTTCAGTTTATGGAACGGCTTCAGCCCCAAGTGAGTCTACGCTAGTTCAAGCCAGGCTATTTCTGTTAAGCGCCGCCTTCATTAGCAAGGTTGATGGAATACCCCCCAGCATTCTGAGGAAGTTGTTGTTATTGTTGTTGTTGTTTTTCAGAGGGACCAATCAAAACAGAGTGAACATGCCTTCATGACAAAACAATATTAACATCCACAAATTCTGTCAGGCAATCAGAGGCTATCAGAGGGGAAGGAGAAAGACAGCGGGACCACAGCAGGTGTGCAAGTGGAGCGCTCAGATGGTGGAGCATGAACATAGCTTTAGAAGACTGGTCTAATTTGTTCAGAATGTTACCCTGGAAAATCCAGAGTTCTCGCAAGAGCACAATTTAAATTGTCTCTGCGAGACACTCTGGCAATGAGTAATGATGCACATTACTTTTACCACGTGTATCGCGGGGAGCCAGTCACATCAGTGTATCTGATATAGGCGGGCCAAAGGTGAGCTAAACAGATGACAGTCGTAGCGTTATCCAATTGCGTCGAGGTCCGGAATCAGTCAGTAAACGTTGGTCGTATAGTCTTATCCAATTGCGTGCAGTGAGATTTTCAAATGCACACTTGGTGCCGCCCCTCGAGTTGGGCTATTACATTATTCGTGGCCAGACCACGTAATCTCCAGGCTATCAGAAAGTGTGCTCCGTTATAAAGTCTGGTGTAGCCAGTTCCATAGTGGAAGTTAATTGTTGCAGCATATGGTCTGGAACAGAATGCTTCAGTTACTTGCCCAGTGTAGCTTGCCTGTAAGAGAGAGAGGGATTAGCGGCAAGGGAGAAAGAGGTGGAAGAGACAGATACAGAGAGAGGGAAGAAAAAAATAGATGGGTGTGTGTGTGTGTAGAGAGAGAGAGAGAGAGAGAGAGACACACACACACACACACACACAATCACACTGAGTCCTGACTGATATATTCCAGTGTATTTGCAGGGCAGAGGAGAAAGCAACAGAGAGAGAGAGGAGAAAGAAACAGAAAAGTCTTGGCAGCTCCGCTCCCCTGCCTTGTGATAAACCACCAGCACCTCCTCTCCAGCTACGCTCCCCTGCCCTGTGATAAGCCACCAGCACCTCCTCTCTCCTCTCCAGCTCCGCTCCCCTGCCCTGTGATAAACCACCAGCACCTCCTCTCTCCTCTCCAGCTCCGCTCCCCTGCCCTGTGATAAACCACCAGCACCTCCTCTCTCCTCTCCAGCTCCGCTCCCCTGCCCTGTGATAAGCCACCAGCACCTCCTCTCCAGCTATGCTCCCCTGCCCTGTGATAAGCCACCAGCACCTCCTCTCTCCTCTCCAGCTCTGCTCCCCTGCCCTGTGATAAGCCACCAGCACCTCCTCTCTCCTCTCCAGCTATGCTCCCCTGCCCTGTGATAAGCCACCAGCACCTCCTCTCTCCTCTCCAGCTCCTCCTCTCCAGCTCCGCTCCCCTGCCCTGTGATAAGCCACCAGCACCTCCTCTCCAGCTATGCTCCCCTGCCCTGTGATAAGCCACCAACACCTCCTCTCTCCTCTCCAGCTCCGCTCCCTGCCCTGTGATAAACCACCAGCACCTCCTCTCTCCTCTCCAGCTACGCTCCCCTGCCCTGTGATAAACCACCAGCACTTCCTCTCTCCTCTCCAGGCCCCTCTGCACCCAGCCCTCCTGCTCTCTATCTTACCCTGAGCACTGAGCGCACAGACAGCCCCATCAGCAGCACAGCACAGGGGTGCACAGAGCATCACCGCCTCACTCCTCTCAATCTCCATCTCCACCCTCGGTGCTAAGCACGGACACAATCAGCATCAGCAGAGCGCGGACAGGAGCTTAGCACTACAGCAGTGCATCAGTCTTGCTCTCCGCATCATCATCTCCATAACACCCACAGCATTAAATGCAGACAGCACCATCACAGAGCTCAGGCACGACCTCTACAGAGCTTTAGTCCGCCTCTCCATCTTACCCTAAGCACTGAGAATGGAGAACACCATCAACCAAGCACAGACAGGAGCATTATGTGGCATCGACTCTGGTTTCTATTTTACCTAACCTCAGCACTAAGGATAGAAAGAAGTATCAACAAATATGTGACAATTACCCATTCCCCCTATTCTTTTGTGTTTTTATGTTGTCTGCATTGTCCACCTTTTTGCTTGTATAGTGTTGAGGAGGGAGGGAACTGGGGGTGTTATATGTTATACGTTATATGTATGAGGCTGTGTACATCCTGCATGGAATGTAACAATGATATGTGTGAAAAAGAATATCCTTACAGGACAATAAAGACTCTAGTATCAACAGAGCGCAGACAGGAATATCAGCATCACTACTTCTCATCTTACCTATGAGCACTGAGCCATCAACACACCACCCACAGAGCACGGGATCACTGCAGATGGGTTATCGGGTCTTCTAGAATTTTCTGAATATTGGACATACCACCACCTTCTCCCTGAACATTTATTTAAAAACATTTGCAATGAGTTGAATCCAGCATTTGCTAAACTGAGTGAGGGATCTGGAGAGAGAGAGAGTGGAAATGTTGAACATTTATAACAATTATGGATCATACTCTGCAGGTATACTGTAACACAATTACAGAGTGTGTGACAAAAGTCTTTTCTCTCTCGTTATGGTTGGAATATAATGACAACATTTTCTTTCTGTCTTTCTCTCTCTCTGTATATATAATGTATAAAATGTCCATCACTGAGAAAGTAGTAATACAGTCTTTGTTTATACAGTTGGTCTTTCTTAATTCCATTGATGTATCAGACAAGTTTATAGATTCAGCACAGATACTTTTATATAGTTCTCTCAGCATGTGTAATTATATTCAACTTTTTTGTGCTGCAAGTTCAGTACTTAGGCCTCAGTGGGGGTCTGGTGGATGCTTGATTAATTGGCAAATGCATTTGTGCATATTTCTATGTATGTGAGTGTGTGTGGTGTATGTGTGTGTGTGTCTGTATTTACATTTTATGAGTGTGCATGTATCTCCCCTGGACATTAAACGGCACTCTACTTGCAAATCCCTGTTTCCCCCCAGAAATCAAGGAAACAGGGTCCCCTCCATCAGCACGGGAGTGAACACAGTCGTGCCCTCACTGCTGGGCTCCTGTCTCTGGCCATTAGAATAACCACAGGCTTCTCCATTATCCTCATCACTACCGACTTCATGCTCAATCAGTGTTAGAGGAGCCCTTTAGCCAACACGGTAACGTATAAGTATATATACTCTTTTTTAATGTGTTGTCATTTGCATCCTGAGACAGCGACGACTGAAGGAAGGACAGTCACAAAACTCATACTGATAAACTCGTGTTTTAAACTTATTTCATGCGTTTGTTAAATTTCAGGAAGAGGTCATTGATTTTGGCAGAGCCACTTTCGAAGCTATTACTATAACAAATATCTAAGAAAAAACACATCAATCGCTATCCTCACTGGACTGAAACAAACAAAATATTTTCTTTTCTCCATCAGTTGGGCGTGGAGAGGCTATGATCATCAAAACAGTGAGTGCATTCTAAACAAACAATACAGAGCCAAACTAAACAAGTAAATAAACAAAGAAACAAATAGACAGAATAAAAACACATTGTTGTTGTTTTCCTTCTGACTCAAAGTCCTGAGTGCTGCATTTCAGGCTCTAAGGCCCAGTCCTGTTTGTCTCTCCCAAATGGATTTCTGGCAAGTGGTAGCAGAAACTGGCAGAGCTGTCGCTCTCCGAGGGTAAACTGACAGAATCACTATTAATCTACAAACTTCAGTGTAAAAATAATACCTAGAGTCTGGCCATCTCTGGACAGAGAGGATTTTGTTGTGCCAGGGTGTGCTACAGAGAGACTTTAAAACCTCCAGAGAATGTTTTTTTGCCAATAAACTATTACCATAAAATTGAAATGAGGAGTGTGTCTTCTGGATGTTATTTCTATTGTCCAGCACAGTGCCCAATCTAGAGGCCCACTACTTTCCAAATGAACTGCAGCAGGTACATTTACTTTTGCGTTTATCTAGTTGGTAAATGCTTCCATCTATGGCATCCAGGTACAATGAAAGTAGACAGCCAAGCATATGGACTGTATTGTTCCAACTTTACAACAAGCATTTGAACTCGAATACAAGTTAGATGCATCTAATCACAGTGTACAGTAGTTTGTATTTAAAGCAACACAATGTGTATGACATTGTCAACTCATTATCAATTTTCACCATAACCCCACCTACTAACCGAGATTTATACATTGATTTAGCAAAATGTCTTCAAATACACAGGTGCGGTCTATACTGTACGTGATTCCTACAGACTTTCCCCTAAAGATGCCAGCTGCAGCAGCAACTTTTCCGAAAAGGTACTGGCTTGATGAAATTCATTCTGGACTCTCTATCCGACCACATAAAGACCTCAGGATACTTCGGTTTGGCTTTAGGGACCCTCTACTCACCACCACGTAAGTGTAATGTTGTTTGGAACTGTCGAAGAGGTATAAAAATAGCGTTTTGTAGCGGCGAAATGACATGCCCTGGTCACTTCCAGGCTAACGAGTTTTGACTAAAAACGGTAAAATCGAACTTTCTCAAAACACATCCAAATGACATGATTTTGATGTCAACTCAACAACGTATGTACTCCCAATCATCTGTAAATTGAGCTAAAGTGCATTTTACTCCGGATAATTCCTTATGCTGTTAATACCGACCTTCATGAATCCCTTGCACATTGAAACATGATGCTAAAGTTTCACTACATCGTTTTTGACCTTGAAATAATGAATTCAAACTCATTTTGAAGATACTTAATCCTTTCCAGGCCATGTAGGCTAAATAGAGCCGCTGCTTATGTCTGGTTCCACTGTTAGAGAGAGGTTATTTCCAAATGTATAAGCTCTAAACAAGTGACAAAAATATATATATTTATAACATGTAACACTAACATGTATATTAGTAGCATACTAGCCATTTGTTAGTCATTATATATACTTCATCACAGCATATTGTAAAATAGTTAACATTAGTAAATACACATACTGTAGCACTAACACATAATTAGTGTGCATTATTGAGTCTGTGTATGTAAATTACATAAACAGTAATGATAATCTGAACCATTGAGTGTGCTTGCCCATTACTTACAATGCACAATACTCAGTGTTCACTAGTGTGGTTAGGCTATTATCTAACAAGGGCACTGCCTCTGAAAGACCAGACAGATGTGTAATATGAGGGTATGAGTGCTAATTTGTCCGTAAAAAGCCGCAGGGTATGACATGCACAGGACACACGGATTGTGACGCACACGGAACATGTCAAAACGCAAAATGGCTACTCTTCCCCCAATTTAAGCTTTGATAGCATGACACATTTGCAGGCCTCTTTAAAAGCAAGCTATTATACAACTAATGCCAGGCTTTTCATGCATCACCACAGTAGCCATTAAGGGCCCCGGGAAAAGACATCTGAACAGCAAACACTGCCCTCTGTGACCCTGCTACTGCAGTGGTGGAGCAGGGACGCTCAGAGGGGAAAATACAGCTTTTATGCGCATGACTTGGGACAGATGATCTGGAGAGACTGGAAACGAAAAATAAATAAAATAAAAAAAACAGTAAGAAAGTAAGAAAAAGGGGAAAGAAAATTTGCATTGAGATAACACGAAGAAAGAAGATAATAGGAGAGAGAGGAAGAAACGCTGTTCATCACTGCGTAACATGATGGAAATGAGCACATGTGACAGAACTGAACACAGTTAACGTGTGGTATGCAGAAAGAGGCCCATCAGCAGAAGACTGGCATCTCAATGACAATGTGACACCTTTGTGGCGGGGGACTGAAAACCACTAATACATAACCATGAGGCTTCACATGAGAGCAGTAAGCCGAAGGTGAGGGATGACGTGAAAATGAAATGGAATGAGAAATTGTGAGAAAAAAACTGGAGAGGGACAGTGCGTAGGGATGCAGAGATGGGGAAAATCAATGGGATGAAAAGAGACTTTGAAAAGCCAGGCATTAATAATGATGATGAAGACAGAGAGAGAGAAAGAAAGAAAGAGCAAGTATAGATAGAAAAAAATTGAAGGAAAAGAGAAAGACGCAAACAGAGATGAAAACAAAGAAATGACAAAGAAATAATGTGTGTCGGTGTGAGTATGAGTGCCGCTGCGCTGTGGCGCCCCCGGTAGTTTGGCCAAACACACACACACTCACTCAATCACACATCAACAGGGCCGGCGGAAGGCATGGGCATTCTGGGCAATTGCCCTGGGCGACAAACTACCAGGGGCGCCACAGCGCAGCGAGCTATAGGCTACAACACTGAAAACACATTGATTGTCAAACAATGACATAGACGGTTTAAATGCGGGAGCAGCAAGTAATTCATTTTCAGTGATATCGGTTAAATAACAGTCATGAATGAGACGTTCAAAGCATAGTGCTGCAGAATACAGAAAAGTGCACAGGTTGAAAATCTTAAGCATAGTGCTGCAGAATACAGAAAAGTGCACTGGTTGAAAATCTTTTCTCCTGCGAATGGGTGCTGATCTTTAGCCTGAATCGACAGGTTGCTAGCAGTGGAACATAGCAGAGGGACGACAATGTCACCATGTCATCGAACTACACTACCTGACAACAACTTGGTCATTATGTGTGGATACACAGCAATTCCAGTGCAGGATGGAGGTCTTTAAAGAACTGACCAGATAGCCTTACCAGCGCAAATGCTACACCGAGAATGTAGCGACATAGTTTTTACTGAACACTGTAAAAAGTTTAACGTAAAATTTACAGCAACTTGCTGGCAGCAAATAACCAGTAAGTTGCTGTATTTCACTCTACAGTACACCTACTGTATATGAAATCACAGTACCTACAGTATGCCTGATACTGTAAATGCAAACTACAGTAGTACTACCAGTGCTGTAATGTATACAGTATTGAATTGTCTACCGTATTTTTAATCACAGTACTTATGGATCATACTGTAACTAAGTACAGTAGTGATACCAGTGCTGTAATATTATATACAGTAATTTTGGGAAATTCATATCCTGCTTTATCTACAGCCAGGATAAATTTGGCTAGGCCTAGGTATGGTTTAGGCTACACAAACTTGCATAAATAACCATTGACAACTTGTTATCAGTTTGAAAAGCAAGTACATTTATTCACTTTCTTTCTGTTTAGAAATTCACGTGTGCTGCATCCATAACGTTAGACCAACGGTTGCAGTCAGCCTGATCCACCACCAGTAGCAGAGTGAAGCTAACCTGACCCTAGCCAGATGAATTTCGCTCCGCCTAGCTCCACTCATCCATCTGGAACCAATCCATTGAAGTGTTGCTTCAGAAGGCTGGGCCTAATCAAAAAATGCTTGCATATGATTGAATAAGCCACTTGTCCGTCATCTATTGACGTGCTACTTCAACCACTCACATCGACGCCAACCCGTGACGCTGATAACAGTCTCACAGTCACTTCTACGCTATGTCCCATCTATGAAACTCCCGCCCTGCGTCCTGATTAGCTGTACCATAAAATCGGTTGCAGAAATCACTCTCAATGGAAGAGGTCCCAGATGGGGAGTGAAGCTAGGCGGAGCTAAGCGGAACGAAATTCATCTGGCTAGGGTCAGGTTAGAGCAGGGGTGGGCAAACTGCGGCCCGCCAAGCACTTTCATCCGGCCCGCTGAGCATTTCATTTGGTTATCAGGCTGCTCGCTATTGTTTTCCTGCGATAGAGACGACGTTTGTTAGCTTTACTGCAAACTGCTTTTCACTCTCCTTAGAGAACATTTACAATGTCAATGTCAAAACATCATGTTAAATAGAGATAACATCATGTTAAACTAAGTTAACTCTTAGTTATCTCCTTTGCAGCAGATCTAACGTGAACATGCGATCCATTTAATTGGGATCGCGTGCACTCAATGAGAGGGAGAGCCGCGGGTTCCAGCTGACTTGTCATTGTTGATAATTGATATCTCCTTCTTCTAAGAAACTTTTAAAAGGAAATCATGAAGGCAGCAGTAGTTCCCACTACTGACCATTTAAAAAGTGTGAGAGGGCCATACCATAGCAGGCAGAAGATCATTGAGAAATAAACGTGAATTAAAGCGACTGTCTTAAAGCGACAGTGCACAATTTATACATTTGTTAAACAGCATACAATTAGCAGTATTTTTAAGCAATTAATATTTTAAAAGAAATATTTTGTCATACTAAATTATAGGCTAAAAAAAATGTTTTTTTTATGTGTGGGGGTGGGGGTGTTGTTGTATGGCCCGCCGGCCAATTTTCAAAACCCAGTGTGGCCCTTGAACCAAAAAGTTTGCCCACCCCTGGGTTAGAGTGAAGCAGCACCTAGCAGAAATAGAAGAAAAAAAGATAAACAGTGTTAGATAACAATTTACAACTGAAACTGAAGGCTACTTACAAGTGAAACTTGAAAATAATCATAGAATATATATATATATATATAAGGTATATTTAACGTTAGAAGCTAGCTAGCTGGGTGAGCACATTAATGATGTTTCCTTGCAGCAACAGCCATTCGTGCTGTTCGTCCGAATAACGGTTAATGATAGTCAGATGTGACTTAAAGTTAACTTATATCAATATTGCTAAAGTTAGCCTATTAAACTCACAAAACCGTACATGATTACGAGGAGTTAACGTTACATAAGTTAGCTGGTAAACCTCCACGTTAACGTTAACCAGCAGCACATCATCTTCAGCCTAACATTGTGACAGTAAAATACTAGGCCTACTAGCGAATGTTTTATATAAATTATATGAATATAATAAACTGTAACTTACTGAGAACTAAGGTAGGCCTAATTATAAAAGAGACTGCCATAACGTTAACGTAACATAAAACATTAACGTTAATGCCACCGTCACAGCAACAGCAACTATGATATCTAGAAGCTAGCCTAACGTTAACGTTACTTAGTTGATCCAACAAGCATGGATGAGTTTGTAAGTTAGACAGTACAACGTACATAGACTGTACACATGCCCGAATTTAACGTAGTACAATTTCACAATGAAACATTAACGTTACGTAAATAAATGCTTGCTTACCATTAAAGGTGCCATGTGTAAGAATTGAGGTAAAAATATCCAAAAAAATGAGCTACACGCGTCAAAAGAATGAGAAGAAATAAGGGCGATGGTGTCATTAAAAAAATGACAAGGTATAGTGCTGCAGAGATATCAACCTGAATTAGCATGCTAAATTACTAGCCACAGCCGACAGGTGTCATAATACCAGTTTCGGCCATGGGAGGCGGTATGCGGGCAACATAAACGCCAGCTAAACTGCAATACACGTGTCTCGGTTGTTACTCTAGGGTAGACCAACTCACTTTCTGGAGGTATACTGCCATTACTGCCCCATCTTTTATGGAATGTGGAGTATGAATTGATTTTTTGGCAGACATTACACATGGCACCTTTAAGGTGGAGCTGCGAACTTGACATAGTACTGAACACCATTGGTCTGACTCTGACTGAACTGTTGCTCAAAAATGATCTCCTGCCGGACAGTTCAAACATCGTCGCGCGGTGCACTACGTTTCAATCATCACGTCAAGATTTCCCAGTAAACCTTAAATCCATGACTTTTCACTGGAAAATCAACATAATATCAATGTCACCTTTGTATTTATGTGCAAAAAGAAAACAGAAAACCCCAACTGATTTTCTGCCATGTTTTTTCAAAAATTTCAAAAAGCTGACAAGTGAGGGAGGAGTCAGATGTATTACTGTGTTATGATTCGCAGCAAATTTTTATTACTGTAGGCTAGTTTGACCATTTTTGACCATAATTCATTGCGAAACCACAGCAACATACTGTATTCACAAATACAGTACACATTTTCCCCAAAAACAGCAGTGATGCTGTGAAAATCACAGAATCTTGTTACAGTGAACCTGAACTCAAGCAAGCTGATTTGGATGTGGGCCATCTACCTGCTTGAGCATCTTCAGATCTGGGTCGGACAATACTGTGGTCTGCTTGTGCGTCTGCCTGAGAGAATATTGGCTGCACTACTGAACTTGTCAAAAAGTGTATGGGATTAGAATGTATGACTTTAACCTTTCTGGTATAACATTGTAATAATGCTAAGTATTTTTTCCAGACTGAAATGTATCATTTTTATTAGGTCTACAAAAGCCTGTAAAAAAAAGGCCAAGGCGAAATTGCAAACTAAGGACCATCTAAAACAAATAAAGTTAAGGCAACTGCCTGATGCAGACCTTCACCAGCACTTTGTAAAATGCTTTCATCATGCAACAGAACACCAAAGCTAAAAGCTGACTGTCTAACAGTTTTGGAGAGAGCAGATCAAGAGTGATTGCATGACTTCTCTTAATGGGCAAGAGTATAGGGCAGGACAAGGTTAGATAACAAGCAAGCAAATAAATAAATAAACTAGAAAAGCATTTCCTGAAGGAAATACAGTGCATGAAAATGTGCACAAAAAATATGATGTAAAATATCATACAGAGTAAAAACAAACTATATTGGTTGCTAGGTAGATGAGGTTTAATATAGTTGGAATGACTAAACAGTTAAATAGGTGGATAGTTTAAATGGTTAAATTATTTAGGTAGATAGTTGACGATAACTGACAGTTGGAATGGCTCTAATGTTTGCTAGCAGTTATGCTAACTATGTTAACAAAGATAATAATGCTAACCAAGTTACTTAACTTAGTTAATTTAGCTAATGTTTTCTAGCAGTTTTTTTAAAAATGTTAATGATAATGCTGTTAACTATGTTAACAATGCTAACTATGTGACTTTTAGCTAATAATTTATAGCAGTTATGCTAAAATACTAAGAATGCTAACTATGCTAACCATGTGACTTAGCTAACTTAGCTTATCATTTTTAGTAGTTATGTTAACTACCATGCTTTCAAATAGTTTTGTCAATGGTTATCTAAACATGGATTTTAGCAGACGCTTATCATTTTTAGTCCAAAGCGACACATAAATACAAACAACATAATAATATTTAAAATTGAACAGGGAACAGATTAGAAACAACATAATAATATTTAAAATTGTTCACCCTTTTATTATGACATCCGGGGTTAACCCTCTTATTATGACATACCGTTATTACTGACATGCCTCTATTTACTGTAGACATGACCCTACTCCGATTTTTTTTAGTACCGCTATTCCGACATTACCAATCCTCATTTTCAATTTATCTCTGCAGTTCCTGTATCCTATCAAATTCCAACATCCTAGATGAATGGATGAGCTGTAGTCATGTCATCTGCACCTGCAGCTACATCAACAATCCACCCGCCATCCACTCCAAACAATGTTTTTCCCAATAATTGATATCGGCACATTTCAGTCAAAACTTTAGGTGATTTTGAACTGGCCATGTGAATAAATGTTACACATTATGTAAAACACAGGTAGCTCGGTCGGAAACTCCATGCATCAAACAAACTCTGTGCGTGCAGGCCACCTATATTAATTAATTAATGGCTGTCAATCAATGGCCAATTGCGCAAAGACGGGCAGAATTCTTAAGCTCCAGTAGCCTAAACCACTTCAGTGAACGTTCAAATAACCCCCAGAGTTCAGTGTCCATCAGGGTGTTCAAACTGGATGTGCGATATATTCAAGTTGCTTATATTGCATAGAGGACAATGATAACAACGCATTTTGGCTTGCCAGCAGGTTGGATAAACTCAATTTACTACAAAATAATGTAGGCTAGCTTATATATTTTATATGTCATGCGTGTAGTTGTTGAATTGCACATAACATGTCTGCATATTTATTTAGTCTTCTTTCTCTCGACTCTAGGCTAGCGCATGCATTATCATGGCCCTATAATTGTGCAAAGACAGGCGGGATATCCGATGCTCCTTTTACAGTAAACCACTTCACAACGAACGTTCAAATAACCCCTAGAGTTCAGTGTCCATCAGTCCCAACATTTAGAAACATAATCGAAAAGTCCAAGCGTGAATTGGGTGTGTTTTGATTTTGAGAGAGACTAAGGCCGTAGGCCTATGTCTCACATGCAGCAACTGCGATAACCTTGTTTCTTGAAGGCTATCCTTACCTCCAAATATCCATATCTAATGAGGGTCGGCGACTATCCAATACCCAATACTATTTGCAATACCCTCGATATACATATTGTTGGAAAGCTTAGTTTATGGCCGTTCGTGTGAGTAGCCTAACTTAATTTTGTACATTTTACCAAAACTACTGGTTTCGCCTTGCAGGGTCACATTTCATGTGTTGTCTTATCTTTTTTATTCAGAACAATTCGTAGGTATCCATCCTCAAGTCTAATTACCACCAGACACAAATAATCATCACCTAGGTTAAATCCTCTCTCTCTCTCCAAAATCTCTTCCTCTGAGATGCACTCGCTACAGGCTATAATTTAGGCTACCCGACATTTCAAATGTGACTCTCTAATCAACTTTTTTAGCTCTTAAACACGAAAAATACATTGTTCAATGGAGCTGGTGTGTGTGAGACGCACTCTTGGACTCCTTGAGACGCGACTAACCTTTCGGTTGAAGTTCTTATGCATAGGCTATTATAGAATCCAATCCTGTTGCCCCTGCTATTTATCAATGTAGCCTTTTATTGTTGTTTTGCCATGAATCGTCTGAGCTGTGACGATTGGGACGATTACTGTAGGCCTATACTGCCCATATTGGAATAAAAAATAAAGGCCCACCCTAGGCCTACTTCGCAAAAGTCCACTCCGTTGAAAAATCCTGGCTACGCCACTGTTAATGACCTCGTGTCGGAATGGCAGGACGTTTTAAAAAAAAGGTCAAGTGTTGCTACTCCGACAATGGAAAAAAAATGTCGCAGTAGTGGGACGCTTAAAAATTAATGTTAATGTCGCCACTTCGACAATTAGACGCCAATGTCTAAGTAGCGGCATGTCGGAATAGCAGCATGTAACCAGGTCAAATATAATAAGGAGAATAGTTATAATACACAATAATATCAATTCAATCAATAGCCTAATAAAAAAACAATGACATGCTAAGACTACATTAAGGAGAATATCAATAATAAACAATAATGTCAAATTAATTAACAGTCCAATTGAAATAAAACAACATTATACAAACCATAACACATAAGACCCAGTTTTCATGACTGGTCGACACAACAGATGCTCACCAGAAGACCGCAGTGGGCGGTTGGGGATGTAAGGCTTGATTATTGAATTAAAATAACTAGGAGCAGATCCAGTTAGTGTCCTATAGGCCAAAGTGAGAGATTTAATTCTGGCTACTATAGGGAGCCAATGGAGAGTAACTAGGAGAGGAGTTACATGTGTCCTTTTTGGCTGATTGAAGACCAGGCGTGCTCCAGCATTCTGAATCAGCTGTAATGATCTTGTTACACAAGCGGGTAAGCCAGTTAATAGTGAACTACAATAGTCCAGCTTAGAGATGACCATGGTCTGAACAAGAAGTTGTGTGGAATCTTGTGTCAGATAAGGTCTGATCTTCCTAAAGTTGTAAAGCATAAACCGACATGATTTTGCAATAGAAGCTATATGCTCAGAGAAGTTAATCGGTCATCAATTACAACGCCAAGTTTCGATGCCGATCTAGTTGGGGTCAGTGAAGTTGAGTCAAGCTGGATGTTAATCTGTTGGGGAATAGCTGTTTTAGCTGGAAACACCAAAAACTCTGTTTTGAGAGATTAAGCTGAAGGTGCCGATCTTTCATCCAGACTGAAATATCCTTAAGGCATGCAGAAATCCGTGGGAAACACTAGAGTCATCAGGTGGGAAAGACAGGTAAAGTTGAGTGTCGCCTGCATAACAGTGATAGTCAAATCCATGGGAGCGAATGGTATCACCTAAGGAAGTGGTGTAAATACAGAAAAGCAAGGGTCCTAATACTGATCCCTGAGGCACACCTGTGGTGAGGTCATGAGACTTAGATACCTGTCCCTGCCAAGACACGTTGAAAGAACGCCCTTTAAGGTAAGATTCAAACCAATCAAGAGCTTTTCCAGAAATTCCAAGTTCAGATAGTATAGATAGGAGAATGACATGGTTAACAGTATCAAAGGCTGCAAATAAATCTAGTAGAATTAATACTGATGACTGAGCAGAGGACTTAGCTACTCTCAATGCTTCAGTCACAGACAGAAGAGCAGTTTCAGTAGAATGACCACTCTTGAAACCAGACTACATAGGGTCTAGTAGATTATTCTGATGAAGAAAGTCACAAACTTGCTTGAAGACCACTTTCTCCAAAACCTTTGACAAGAAAGGAAGAAGGGAGACAGGCCTGTAGTTCTTCACCTCAGTTGGATTAAGTGCACTTTTCTTTAGCAGAGGTGTAACCCTAGCCTGTTTAAAAGAATAAGGAACTATTCCAGAACTGAGTGAAGCATTAAATACATGTGTGATTGCTGGTAGAACAGCGGGTGAGATAGACTGTAGAAGAGTGGACGGGACAGGATCTAATGGGCATGTTGTTGGACGACTTCGCTGAATAGGTAACCTAGCTAATAGGGGTGTAAAGATTATCCGATACGTATTGGTATCCGTTTTTAACGTGTAAGATACGGCTACATCGATACGTGAAGCCCCGTATCGGGAAAAAACTGAAATGAACCGGTCGTTATATCGATTTACTTGTTATGAATCGGTGCACAACCTTTTCTGCTCGCTCAGACTCATTTACGCTCCAAGCAGCGCGTTCATCCCACTTCCGGTTTTGAAATTATACGTGGCACGGAATTGTGGGTAATGCAGTTCGTTTTTGGTTTCATTCATTGCCCAAAGTTGTCAAATGACCTCATTACCCATACATCTATTGCAACTTAACCATGTGACAACTTGCACTCAGTTGGCTTTTGTTTTACAAAATCCAGCGCGAAATTAAGCATTTATAGCATTCCTAAACAGCAACGATAGTCTGTAGAGTAGCCTTACCTTTGATGAAGGGATTTCCTTAATGTTAAATAATTTGGCCCTTGCTGCTAAAACGATGCATAAATTATTAGCCATTGATTTGGTTCATATTCACTCAGACTTGTGGCATTTTAGGTTTATGCATTAGGTCTACTGTTGAAACAAAATAAGCCCAGAGAGTTCATTGATTTGTAGGCCTATTTTATTCTTGTAGGGTAGGCTAGGCCTATATGAGAAAAGGCCAAGAGTGTCTTAAGCACTGTTTTATTTTATTTCGGTATCGTCTTACCTCAACAAGGCTACAGCTCCATGAAAACAATCAGATATAACTCTATAAAATCTGTAAAGTCTATAAAAATGTATTTTTATGTTGTATTTGGCTGCTGTGCTTGACTGAAATGTAGACTATTCTTTTTTCATTTTTAATACAGTATATGAAACAAACCTCAGTTTAGATAATCATATTCACACATTTTGTTGCCTAATTGACAACCATGACCATGATAATTGTAAAATATAAAATGAATGTGCACCTTGAGCAAATTATAAAAAATCTTTCAGAATGCTTTCCATTCTTGAACTGCATCGAATCGTACTGAATCCTTTTTTATAAACATGTATCTTTTCTTGTATCAAATCGTGCCCATGTATCTAGATGCAAATCGTATCGTCTTTTACATGAGAGATTCACACCCCTACTAGCTAATCATTTTTAGTAGTTATGCTAACAATGCTAACTATGTTAACCATGTGACCTAGCTAATCATTTTTAGCAGTTATGCTAACAATGCTAACCATGTTACTTAGCTAATCATTTTTAGCAGTTTTGCTAAAAAAAAGGCTAGCAATGCTAACATGCTAACCATGTTACTTAGCTAACTAGCAACAGTGGGTAGGAGTCATAGTTGATGACAAGTAACAGTTACAATGGCTGAACAGTTAAAAAGTTCAGTAGTTTAAAGGGTTAAATTGTTTAACAGTGAAATATTGTAGTGAGGACTTTTATTTTGAAACAGTTTTTGGCAGAGGAAGCAGTTGAACAGGATGTGTAGTCTTAATACACAACACACACTAAGAGGAAAGCCCTACAGATAGTCCAGGATCCTTTACATCCACTACATCACACTTTTGAAAGACTCCCTTCAGGAAGAAGATATAGAGTACCTACATCAAGCAGAAACATTTTTTAAGAAATCTTTTATACCATCATCTATTAATTTGCTAAATTAATATAATTTATGAGATTTATGATTAACTGATTAACTTATATTATATTTACTGCATTTTATTGACAACTTCTTTGCACATTTCCATGTCTCCATATGTTGTACCTGCTGTGTAGTCTTGTTTGTGCTTGCTATATGTCGTATCTGCTGTATAGTCTTTGTGTGTGTTTGCATTATGTTGTTATTGTTGTACCTGCTGTGTAGTCTTTGTTTGTGTCTGCTTTATGTTGTACCTGTTGTGTAGTCTTGCTTGTGTGTGTTACGGTGTGTTTCCACACAACGAAATTTTGCGTCGCTCTCATTGAGGTTGAATGGAGACGAAATTAAAATTCCTAGTTGGGCTTAAATAAAAGCTTAATCGCCGAGGCAGGCAAACAAAGTTGGCCAAAGTTTAACTTTATTTAAATGAGGACCATTCGAGAACCAATCAGGTCCGCGTCTTTGTGTTTGGAGGCGGGAGTTACAAAAAAGTCTGACCAAAATGGCGGAGACTACCTGAGCTGTAACACTAACATTTGTCTGTGATTA
This sequence comes from Alosa alosa, assembly GCF_017589495.1. Taxonomy (NCBI): domain Eukaryota; kingdom Metazoa; phylum Chordata; class Actinopteri; order Clupeiformes; family Clupeidae; genus Alosa; species Alosa alosa. Next base: position 26,882,974 of record NC_063192.1, on the reverse strand, counting down.
AAATGTTTCTACACCTAATTGGCACTTGTATCAACACAATTGTGGTTTATATGCCACACTTAACCCTCGGTCAGAGCACATTCACCACTAAATAGACCACTATATATGTTAGTTTAAGCACTGATCTTTTAGCTAGCTGACAGGCGAAATGCTAGTATTTTAGGACATTGGATTGCATTGTAAACCTAGCTAGACAGCTAGGCTACATGCTGCAACGCAGGTATGAAATATATTATGTCTTATTGACCTTGTTGTTTCTATGAACATGAATTGTTGTTTATAGGCAACATCAACTTAGTCGAGGCATAAAGACCCTGGATATCTTCATTAAGTACTTAAACGCTTGGATTAGCTGATTAGCCTAATTAGCTCGCTTTCCACCACTGGCTAGACACTGCAGTCAAAAGGTTAGCGGTTTCGCCATCACGCCCCCGAGGCGAAATTTCGCTGGCCGAAAATCGCGAGGTGTTTCGCTGTGTGGAAACACACCGTTACATGTTTGGTGGGGCCAAAGACGAATTTCCACAGTAGTGGACAATAAAGACCTCTAATCTAATCTAATCTAATCTAAGATCAGAGTCCGGTCTCTTTAGCATCATCTGATGTCCAGTGGTTCAGTGTTCTTTGACATCCCAGAGGGGGGGGGGCACAGGAAAGAAGGCGAGCACATTTTTCTGTAGAATATGTGTTGATCTTTCCTCTCACACTGTGGGCCATCATTTGAGCATAACCAGTCCTTTTCTGGCAAGTCCCTCCACTCGGCGGCCATATACCAATGTTTTATGGGCACTCATTGGGCACAGTCTTTGGGTCAAACTGCGTGTGCGCAAGGCTTCACGACACCAATCTTGCTCCAGCGGCGAGCTCACAACACATGATTGGCACGATGCCTTCACAACACACCATATGATTGGCTCAATGTATTCACATCACACCACATGATTGGCTCAATGTATTCACATGTCAACGTTTTGCAGAGGAAGGGGTGGGATATGTGTAGACAACGGCCATATTGGCGTGACAAACTAGCCCCATGCATTTCTATGGAGTATTTTTTGAGTGCTGTGTCTCCACATTAGAAAGTATCTGGTGTAACATACATTCCTGCTGAGAAGTGGCCCTGTGCCAACCTACTTGAGATCCATCTGTACAGTAAATACAAGTTCTGGGCAATTATTCATTCCTCACCACACTCATTTCATGCCTTCACTTCATCAGGGTAATTTATTTTCTTTGCTCTTCAGCGTGTGTTAAATACCCATGGAGCAAGAGAAAAAATTATTCTTCATGTGTAGTTTAATGCGCCGAGTGCTTTGGGGCTACTGCATTTCTTGCTGGGTTAACATTAACAGAGACTAACAGCAGACTCCAGAACAGCAGTGGACCACTATCTGGCATGCAGGGCCAGCTCCAAAGCTGTTTCATCTAGGATAACTGTTCACTTTGAAAGAATGTTTACATGCAGGCACACGGCTAGGGTTCACTAAATTACCTGAGGGCAAATGGTGGAAAGGTACTAATCGAGGTTGGTAATCCTTTTCCTTATAGGCTTTGGCTTTGAAACAGAACAACGCACAGCCGTCCCAGGAGAAGGAAGGCAAGCTTTGCTTTGAATTATTTACTTGCTGGTCCAATGTAATGTTCATACTTAAATAAGCATGAAGCTTCAATTCAATGGTTTGCAGCCATCTTGAATTTAGTCACCATAAGTCGAGCGACGAGTAAGAATGAACAGGTATGATAAGGGATCAGATTCCAAAAATAATTCCGTGGAAATGCATGGATTCCAGTTGAAACTGGAATCCATTCATTTCCACTGAATTATTTTTGCATTAAAACACATCAAATGAGCCGTGGAGACAGTATTTTTTGTTGATCAAGCACTACAGAGCTTGGCCCGGTAGGCTATGCTATAGCCCCAAATTGCAAACAGTGGATTAGCTAGGAACAGTGAGCCAAACGCTTCCCAAATAGCATTTTTTAACCAGTAATATTGTTCAAAACAGCACCAAACCTTGTCAGTAGCTTGCTCAGGGTCCCTATATAAAACAAAGCACCAACAACGTAGTTAGCGAACCCAGAGTTTATTACAGAAGACTGTTAAAGCTGCAGTTGGCAAGTCTGACAGATTGAGGGAATTAGCCAAAATTTTGAATGTTTACAACTCTCATGCCCCTCCCCCACTACCACCGATCACCCTCTCATCGAGTTTGTGCTCGTCAGTGCGCACAAGACTGCATCAGACTGTGAATGACAGTCAGATCTCACACAGCCCTGCTCTGATTGGACCAGAAGAACTGGGAGCTGTGGATTTTTGCAAAACAAATAATAGGCTCTAGGTGGAGGTAGAAGTGCGTTTTTTTTCTAAAACTGGCTGATTTATGTTGTTCTGTTGGAGCATAGTGTCGGTTTCAGTGAATATGATAAAAAAAATCTTGCCAACTGCAGCTTTAAGAACACTTACCAACTACCATCTCCTCTCAAAGAAAATATAAGTCATTACCTTCAGCAATATGTCATGCTCTTTGTGAGATCTTAGTCTTCTGTGAGATTAACAGTCTTTTGTAATAAACTCTGGGTTCGCTAACTACGTCGCTGGTGCTTCGTTTTATGTGTATGTTGTAACAACACAAGCAAGACCTGTAGCCATCATGTGACGTGGGAGTATTGAGGGCACTGATCCATGTTTTCAGTTCAGTGTCTTTGCCCATCATTCCAATTAGGGCTTAAATGCACTTTCTCTTGACATTTCTCCTGTCAGGCTTGTGAGCTCTTACCATAACCCCAGTAATGAGACATGGAGCCTGAACCATATCAGTGACCTCTGCAGCGTGCTAGACCTTCTGTCAACACAACCCGCAGTAAAAAAAAAAAAAAGACCAAAACAGAACAACTTCCTCACAGCATGCTCCCAAGAGGTCAACCTAATTGCCCTCTGTAGTCTGTTTCTGGATTCACAATACAATCTTAATACATTGTTTTTGCCGATCTCATATGGACCCTTTCAAGAGAGTTCCATTATCAGCATCATAGTTGGCCCCACAAGACTTCCTTTTTAACATTCCATATGTTATCTTAATGTAGAGGAAGTAGATTGGGGCCCAAATAGAACGTTCAAGCATTGTTTTTGTTTTTATTGATTAAAGGGTCTATATGTTAGGCCTACATTCCATTATATTGCTTTTTACCATGAATATTGTGGGGATAAAATTCCCAATGCAAATCTAATTGCATGCATGACTACAAGAGAATGACAATATTACCTTCACACTGTGCATTGCTGATGGTAATAACATTATGATTCATTCTTCTGAGCCAACTAGTTTGACATAATTTGATCAATATATCACTGAGGACAAATACTCTTACCTGAAAAAAGGGGCACCCCTCCCTCTTTTTTATATTCTATAAATTACATAATATGGCTCTCTTTATTACAGTAAGATCCTTTGGGTGTTCTTTCTTTTTGACATTTTGGTTTGGACATTGTTCAGAGCTTAAAGAACAAATTTGTACCTTAAGGTCATCCACATTTTTGAAGATGGCTGGCCTATATCGTCCATTTTTAGAGCTTAAACAGTCTGGCCCATGTCTGAGCCCTCTTACTACTCAAAGCTTACAATAAATGTAGGCTCCATCTTCTATCATAATAACCTACTCAGATAATGGTTTTTATATTCATATGCATTTGTAGTAATAGCCACTTTTACTAGCCTACAGCCCAGCCTAGGAGCATTTTAGAGCCCATGTTAAGACTATCTTTGTTGGACCAAACAAACTTGTTTTAGATAAATAATATTTAAAGGGAAACTTGGCAGGATTTCCCCCTCTGCTGGAGAAATTGTGCATTTATTTCAAACTGTGGGAAAAGGTAAGCGAACGGTTAGCATAAGTTTGGCAGAACTATGTGGATGTTACAAGGTAAGAAACACGATTTAAAACAAGTTTCTTGTTTCTCACTTCTCTTTCGGGACGGTAGTCTCAATGTTGCATGGTTGGTTTTCCGCCTGGGAGCTAGGGCTTAGCGGGGGGAAAGTCAGCATTTTCACCGGAACAGGTCATTTAACCATCCAATTGATTTCTAAACGGGTTTATTACGTTGAAATAGTTGCCAAGTTTCCCTTTAACTAATTGAATGCCCATCTAAATGATTCAAACTTCACATTTTCTCCATAAAATAGACTCATTATATCTTAGGCTACATGTCTAATTTTTCAGTAGTGTTTAGTCTAATATCGATCACTTTAACAACATTGGATGAAGCTTCTACTAGGCTACATAGCTGCACTAGAGAACAACAGAATTTGGATTTTAAATTCTCACAGTTTCATCTAGCCCACCTATATATTGAAGAGGTTCATTAGGCCTACTGATATACTATTTACACTGTTTCACGTGATGTTGGTGTGACGTCGTCTGAGATGTGTTACATGGCGTTTTCCATCCCACCTGATGTAGTGGGATGGCCGTGTCCCCTGGGGCGCCCTCTGCTGTCTGGTGGTTTTTCATAAGGCCGGGGGCAGCCCTGCAGGTACCTGGTAGGTTTTGACTGCAACAAGATCCCTTCGAGTCCATTTTATAATGTTGCCTTGAGTGGTGGGTCTTCACGCCACACCATTTCTGCAATGTCCAATTAATACAGTACTCTCCCTGACACCTGCTGTCACATGAAAGCCCATGGTCAAGTCACCAATTCCCCTTTGCTATGGTTGGCCACTCATGGCATTATATGGTAAGCCCTTTTAACATGTACTCAAATTACACCCCTATAATACACTTTAGATCTCCATAATAACATTTATATTTACTTTTACTCTTACTGCAGGAGCTATGCTGCGCGTGACGTACAGTAGGTGAGCACGTTTGCTACGCTAATTTGCATATAGTGGTGCCCCAATTCATAGGGAAAGGCTACTTACAAACTTTATCATTTTATGAGTACAGACCCATATACTAGAAGTTTGATACCACTTCGGGCATTATTAGTGGGGTAATTTACGAGATACACCTTTGGTTCCATTAGCACCTGCACATAGTTGAGGTAGTAGTGATGTAGTTAAGGGTTCACAATCATTTATGTTTCTCCTTACAGTATGTGAACACACACTCTGCAGTAATGGGGCCGACGTTAAGTCTAAAGAGGCAGGGATTCACAGGGATTCAACAGAGCCCTTTCATCTTTCATATACATCACTGCTTTGATCGCTGTGCGTAACCACCTTAAGAGAACGTTCAAACTCAGTGGAAGGCCATGTGTAACATGTCTGATTCTTGTCTGCCTTGATGTGCTCCTCTGATTTCTCTGCGTGAGTTTCATGGGCAAAAATATGATGTTTTATTCTCACAACAGTATGTTTAAGCTTGAGTGAGTGTGCCCTGGGGTTCGGTGTACGCATGCATGAATTGCACACTTCATACAATGTTAAATGGCTTTAGCATGAAAGCATGAAGAAAGAAGAAAAGATCAATGCAAGGTTGTTATTTTTAGTCAACACAGACGTGAAGTGCAAAATGTATTGAAGAATGTATTGAGAGGCCGATTTAAGTTTTAAGTTAAATCGACTTTGAGACTTCTCTGAAAGTGTCTGGAAGAACGTGTTTAATTTGACCATCATTTTCTGAACTAAAGTGATTTTCAAGTTGTTGATGTATTCAGCCAACAACACAAAGCAATGTGTTACATTATGCAGGTCTGACTCGAAGGCTCAGAAGGATTTGTTTTGTATGTGTTTGTGGTCCATGTGTGTGCCTGAGAGCGTGTGTGCATGTGTAGGTTATTTGCGAACCCATAAAGACTACCCAATTAAAGTACTAAGGATAACCTATAGTGAGTTACTGCATAAAAAAAACAGTCCTTCTAGTGGGCATCAGCACTTGTCATTGATTTCCTCTCCTGATATTGATTTTCTGTCTGAATTCCTCAGCTGCCTCTATAGCTCCAACCTCACTGATTAAACATACAAGCAGCGGAGGTGTGATCATGGCCGAAGATGAGGGCATGCAGACTCTCTCTCTCTTATTCCTTCTCTCCCTCCCCTCTCTGTCAGTTGATTCTTTGTCTTTTTCTTCCATTCAGTGTCTGTATCAGTGTGCCTTTCCTTCTCTTTCTCTCTCACCCCTCTGTCTCTTTATCTTTATCCTTCTCCTGCTCTCTTTTTATTCTATCTCTTCTCTTTCACTTGGATGTTTTTTTTTTTTATTTAAATAATTGCCATACCTCGGAATACTGAAAGTAGCATGTAAGCCCTTCTCTCTATCCAAGGAGAGGATCTGCTTCATTGCTCCTTTCTAGTTAACTGGGAGGAAAAGGCCAAACTAAGCAAGAGGTACATGAATAACATTCAGTGAGAAAAAGTAAAATAAAAGACTGCTCATTCATAAACCCCCACCCAAAAAAAAAATCCTTTACACTATCTCTGTTCTGTGGTGGAGAAAGGGAGGAGACAAATTCCCAGGGTAGCGGAAATGAAATATTTCAGCTGAATGGAGGCTTCATGAGATGAATTGGTCTGTGATCAGACCCCTTTCAAAAAGACTACAATCACAAGAGAAATGGCCCACAGCGAGCTGATCTGGCCAGTGATTAAATAGAACTTCACTTATAGAAATAATGTATGGTTTGCTTTCAATACTGTGTAGCTTAATAGTTCATGGTTTTTCCAAATAAGAAGAATATTTTGCTATTTTAAAGTGTTATTATTAGATTTAATCTCAACATTGTGTGGATGGTCCTGTACTGCAATGCAGGTAGGGGATACCATCTCCATGTCCTAAATTATAAGTGCACAGGCAGTCTCAAGATCAGATGGTGAGGGATTGCAGAGGTGGTGGTGATTGTGCGTGTGTGTGTGTGCGGGTGTATGTGCATGTGGTGGGGGACTATCCCTCCATCTGTGCTGATAGCATCATCTCCATGGCGTTCCCATGGTGCCCAGTAGAGTTTACGACCTATTTGACGAGCAGTCGTATTCCGTGTGATAAGAAGGCCACTGTCAGCCTTAGGGCCACCCAACGTCAAACCACAGAGAGAGAATGAGAGAGAGAGAGAGAGAGATTCCACGATTCCCAGTCATGTGGCAATGGAAATACATGATTAGGGAAGTGGGCTAAAGCAATAAAACGCAAAGAACATGCAGATGCTCCATGGTGCTTTGCTGCATGCGTCTTAGCAGACGATGAAATGCCATGACAGAGATGTCTGCTCCTCTTAAAAGACGACAGCAAGTTGTCAGACATGCTTGTGGTTTAATTCCGTTAAAAGATCCTACTATTTTTTTTTTTCAGCATGTGTGGGTGTCTCTCCTCTGTCTCCTAACAGAGTGATGTATCCATAAACTGGAAGACATCTTATTTCTCATGTCTCATCTTCCCATCAATTTTTATCCAGCTGTTTTGTTTATGGCATAAATTTCCGTCCTGTCGGGACAGAATAGATGTAACCCCATTTGGAACCATCGTTTTCCTTTTGATCCCCCCGCTGGACTGGATAGTTTTCTGTGAGAAAACCGATTTAATTTTTTTTTGTATGTTGATCTCAAGGGGCTATATTCCATAACCACTCATTTCATGTATAAAAGCCACCTAGTTAAACACAAAAAGTAAAAATGAGGTGTTGTAATTGAAGGTATCTGTGACCTAACATAGTCAAAACTGTATTTATCAATAAGGACCTAGGTAATGTTACCGTTAAGCGTTGGTTGAGTGATGGAGGCATTTGATTTATTGCATTTGTAGAAAAACTATAAATCTGTTATACCAAAACAAATGTATAGCAGCACTGTTTGTATCTTTCGACTGTCATTTATTGCCGTGCTACAAAATCATTCTGTGCAATGGAAGATTTACCAACGTTACACGTCTGATACAGTTTTGCCTATACATGTGAGGCCATTTTGTTTTAAGTGCATGCAGGGTGTGAGAGGGGAATCATGTGCTTTGATTACAGCTTGGTAGTTGTAGTCTGTGAAATTAAAAAAAGCAAGCACAAACAATGACACCTTCATTTCATTATGGCTGCTTTAGCAAAACACCTGAAGCTACTGTGTAGTGGGTCCCATTTAGAAGTGGCTACTTGACTCATGGAGCTGCGTGAATGTTATTACAACTTTTCTGGGCGATATGACAGTTTAAGTCCGCTTGATACTGTAAGGCGTAAGCCATTGGTTTCCAAAGGAGATTTTATTTGTGTAAGCCAGCATAGCCTATTGACAATTTATGTTGTAAATAGGCCTACCTTATAATCCTACCTGTAGCTTAGGGAAGCTAACAGCTTTCTATTAGGATCTAGTTTGTTAGTTACCGTTTTGTCATAACTCCCTGATGCATTTTTGCATTTAGAATAGCCAGAGCGTGTATATCTCAATCGGAAAATTAAACAATATCGGGTGCCTATGGACTAGGCTGGGTGAACCCAGCCTGATCTGCCCGCTATTTATTTTTTTGATTTCTTAAAAGATTGAGCTTGGTCTGATGAAAGCCAGACTAGCCATGGACCTCAGTTAAACAATGCAAGGGAACATGAATCAGCCTATATTTGCACTAACAATAACGGACAAAAGCTCTTCAACTTTGGCCCGTTAAAATGTGTATGAACAGTCTAGCGACGCATTTCATCAAGGCCCATTTGGACATGTCAGTTATTTGCACCACTGGTTAGATGTAAAACAGCATTTCGTTTCAGACTAGGCTACTGTTACTTAATTTGTGCATTAACAATAACGTTTCAGACTACTGTTACTTAATTTGTGCATTGACAATAAAGTATTACATGAACTAAAGATGACTAAAATCTTATGTAGAAGAAGAAACATTCACAAAAAAATCCATCCATCCAAAATGACCTTTGTTTTTGATAGCTGTTGAAAACGGCATGGAACTGACAGAGATGTTTTTGTTTAAAAATACATAAAAAATAAATAAATAAATAAATAACATTATGCTGATACCTTTTGCTTTTCCCAAATACAATGTAGCCTACAGGTGTAAGTGACCTTTCATCAATCCAGTTGCAATGGATGAACTGTGATGAACTGCCCTACTTGTGATTGTTTAGAGATTTTAAAGGTTTTATAACAATGCTACATCTTCTTTGGCCATTCTACAATCTATTCACCTTTTCAGCACCAGTAGGCTACTTTCTGTGCAGCCGCACACAAATCAGGCATGCCAAACAAGCATACACAAAAGTTTCAAGAGTGGGGGATGGAGTAAAATATGGAGACAAATTGAAGTGTGATTTATTTTCGCGGAACGGATGTACAGGACTGAGCGGCGGTCATATTTTGTACCGCTATGCAGTACATCTAGTTTTCTATCTTTTCTTTGATAGAACATGTTAATATAGACGTGTAATCAACTTATCAATGATGAAATGGCTGTTAAAAAAAAATGGAACCGGTGAGCAGACAGATTCTTTTTCAAGTCTAACTTCAGATGCAGTAGGCTATCAAATTATGGATTAAGTTAAGTTATGGAACACCCATTGTATGCTTCTCACATCCAATATCCAACTAAATATTTAAGAACAATTTTCATGATACATTTGAACATACTACCATGTAACATATTTTCATATGCATTGATGAATTTATGGGAGGGCGAGGGAAAAGTGGTAGCAGCCTAGGCTATCACGCAAACACAGGGGAGATGTGCTAATAGCGATTAGGTGCTCCACCATATGAAAACAGTGCACGTCTGTTTTGCGGTGAAAAAATTAAATCCAAATTCCGGTTAAATGCATCAATTAGGCTATAGAAACTTTCAGAGACGACTGATTCAGTATTCAGAGCATCAGTTTTCTTCATTGTAGGCTACTATGTCAAAAGCAACTTTAACGTTTGTTTGCCTTTCTAATAGGTTTCTAATCGTTTGTTCACTTTCACGACATCCACTTCTCAATCTGCTAGACTAGGGTATTTTAAGGCATAGCCGCAGTCTACGTGCAGTAAATAGTTAGAGTATTTTTTTTTCAGTGGAGTAGAACTACTAGGGCTACTGTATGTCGCTGCTTGTTGACATCTTATTTTTAATATCGCAGTCGTTTATCTCCATTCAGCGGGATTGTGGTTCAGCTGTGGGCACGCAATTAGCGGCAGTGACGGGCGGTGATGAGCGATGTTTACGTAGCCTAATGAAGTGACAGCTTAGTAAATTCCACGCAGTAGGCCAATGGTAAAGCACAGCGTTTGCTGCATAGAAAAACTCACTAGCCTATTAGCGCTTTCTTTGTAGCCCTACATCCAGCCCTGAGTGTTGGCCTGGTTGCTAGCTTCTTCAAACTTTGCAAACTCAGCTGGGTGTTGTTACAATTGCGGCGCATGAGTGTATTTGACCGGCATAAAATCGGCATGTCTCAGACTGACTGGCCGGTCGCCGGTCATGGCCGATCACGTGAAAATCGGCCGATTCCGGTCACCAGCCGATCTATCGGTGCATCTCTACTCTAAAGTCAAAGTCAAAGTCTGCTTTATTGTCAATTTCTTCACATGTCAAGACATACAAAGAGATCGAAATTACGTTTCCTACTATCCCACGGTGGAGACAAGACATATTTTACCAATTAGGTCCACAGACAAACATAACATTCAATAAACAATATAAAAAGTAAAAATAAGAAGGCACATACAATGAAGAAAATAAGAACAGCAAAATTTGAGTTGAAATTGTGCATACAGTAGACAGTCAATCTAATAGTGCAAAAAGTCAGGCCAATAAATCGCTGATGTAGTTCTGTTTGACCTAAGTGTGCAAGTGGCATAGTGGTGCAAGTTATGTAAGAGCAGCAGAAGTGTGTTCAGAAGTGTTTTCAGGACAACAACAACAAGTTGCAAAGTGTACAAGTGGAGTAGTGCAAGTGGAGTAGTGCAAGGCAGCCATTGTGGATCCAAAGTCCAGGATGTTATGTAGCTGAGGGTGGAGAGGGGGGAGAGAGTTCAGCATCCTAACAGCCTGGTGTATGAAGCTGTTGGAGAGTATGGTGGTGCGGGAGTGTAGGCTTCTGTACCTCTTCCCAGAGGGCAGTTGATTAAACAAATTGTGAGCGGGGTGACTTGTACATCACTCACAATTGTGGTCGCCTTGCGGGTGAGGTGGGAGGTGTAAATGTCCTTCAGGGAGGGGAGTGAAGCACCAATAATCCTCTATAGAATATGCCAGTCTTTTCAAAATGATCTTATGTCAATCAAGCTTGAAACAAGACAAAAGAAAAACCGGATTCAGTTATTTCATCGTTTTAATCCAAACAATTGCTGAAAGGATCTCTGCTCTCTCTCTCATAGTCCCATCGGCCTTCAGATGGGCACTTTGTTTCAGAGGCTTATTGAGAATGTAATTGGGGTCTTTAGAATGAGCTGCAGGGCAATGTTTGCCTCTTGAAAATCCTACCCCTCTCCAAAAAAATCTCCTTCTGCCCGATCCTGCCAGAAATAGATATTTGGTAATTGTGGTGAGTGTGTGGGCATGGAAGTAAAATGAAGAAATGTATCATTTCACTATTTTTTAACCTACTATGCTCTTGGTTGTTACTGGAACATTACATATTGCCCATATTATTAATCTATTATAATGACTGCCAGCTTTTGCAATGCTGTATTTATATAGCTAATAAAGCAACTTTGAACTTGATTAAGTGTAAACCTTTCAAACCAGTCATTTGATCCACTGGGCTTCACTGTGATCTGGTGTGTTAGCCCACAGTGGCTTCCTCAGTGAATCGCAATGTTTTGTTATCCAAACTGACAAAGATTAATTTCTCTCCCAATGCTCTGACATGGATGGAGTCTTACTTAGATTGTAGAAAGCAGTGCACCAGGATTAAGGATAGATGCTCCTCCTTTGCTAACTGCGTTACTGGAGTCCCTCAAGGATCTATTTTAGGACCATATTGTTTATATATTAATGGCCTGCCTTTGATTTGCCCAGAAGTGCACATCCAAATGTATGCAGACGATACAGTTAGGCCTATATATACACACTGTTAACAATTGATGTAAATATACAGCAAATTTTGCAGGAACCCTCTGTATTTATACTAAAATACAACAGATGGATGTAAAAAGAAGTGCATTTTGGGACATTTAAACTACCCATGCAAAAACTAGAGTACAAGCTGCAGCAAAACACACTGCAGTACTAGAAAAAGTATCAGACTGGTTAAATCTCAGTTGTCTTACTCTTAATGTAAGCAAAACAGTCGGCATGTATTTCTCCATCAAGAAGAATGTCACACTGTGAAAATACGGCCCTTGCGGTCCGTACCCACATGCAGGATGAGCGGCTAGGACTCACTGAGGTGAAGTGATGATAGGGCGAAGACACAGCAAGCAAACATAGATTTTGGTGGAGTGCGCAGATTTATTTACAGTATGAAAACAGTGCAAACAAAAAGACTTGACAAAACAAAACAAAGTTCAACCAACCGGTTTTTTGAGCACTAGCAGTCACAGTTCTCAACTCTGTATTGTCCAGACTTCACACAGCAACTCTCTTTAGACTCTCTTTAGACTCTCTTTAGACTCTCTCTCTCACAAGACTCTCCCACAAGACTTTTCTCACAACATGAAATGAGCCAGCCTTAAATAGGCCAGCCAATTACCCAATCAAGACCTGGGTTAAACCATTTGAGAGGGGTGATGGTCTGTACAAATATCCCTCTACTGTTAAAATCTTTCCCATTACAAAGACACATACATACACAAGACATAAACACATACACAGCAATACAACTGAAACTTGTTGTAGGTGGGTGTATGTTTGATTGCAGACTTTTAACAGGGTAAAACAATATAGTTAGGGGAAAAGGAGAGGTCTGCTTTTCACACACACAGCATAAGCCTGTTATCTGTATATTATGGGAGAGGCGATACATATTGTTGATCATTTTAAGCATCTGGGCATAATTATTAATCTCCAAATGTGTCAGAGCTAGTTTAGTTAATTTTAGACACATAAGCCATCAGTTAATTACCAATAGCCACTGCTTAACTGTTTTTGCATTCAATGATTTTGTCACATTTATCTTACTGTTCTACAAGCTGGTCCCTTCTTCCTGCAAGTGAGGGTGTTTCCTCCTAAGACTTCTCATTACAAGATCACTGTGACTTTTGCTAATGTTTACGAGTCATCACTCACCGCTGGACACACCTCGTAGCAGAGTGCTTGCTTTGGACACTGAGCCTTGGGTAGTCCGTGAGGAGGATGCTGCCTGACACAAACACACACACACACTCAGACACATACTGTATACCTCGCTAGACATACACGATATGAGGTGAAACCCACACAGAAATAAGAAGGAAGACAAAGGAAGTGATAGGAAGTGTGATTATTGTACAACAATATCCTTCTGTGATGAGGGGTTACTGTAATGTATTTCTCGTGCAAGTACACATCTTTAGTAATGATTTCCGCCTTCTTATGTCATCACCACAACATACACTTACACAATTTATATTATTACTTACTCAAGAGGCACATTATTATATTATTGAGTACAGTATATACTGGCACAGTGCACCATGGTGTTATACCTGAAGTTACTTTCAAATAATGTTGGTCAAGGTTCCCTCCTCTTCCATAAGACCATAAGACACATGAGTGCTCTATGGGGTTTAAGTGCACTCAAGGACTCAAACTGACTGAGTTTAGAAGCTGTTTGACTGATTTGGCTGGCCAATGAAATGGCAAAGACATCTTTGAGAGCATACAGTATTTATGAAGATGCCAGCAAATCTTCTTCATAGCATATAGGCTGATGAACACATTTATCTTTGCAATATTTTCTCTCACTGGCCACACACACACACACAGTTGGTTTCACCAACTAGTCGATTAGTTGACTATTACAACCACTAGTTGCCGCTGTAGGCTGTAGTCGACTAGTCATTAACTAAATGTTTCCCCTCTCTAGCGAAGTTATCGAGAAATTGATCCGCTATTCAGCCTCCAGTAGACCTACTCCGAGTGAGCGTTTTTTTCCCTGGCGGTGAACACAGTCACCCGACAGCGGTCAAGTCTCCATCTCTCCCACAACGATGCCCTCGTTTTTTCTTATCGTGAACCAAAACATGGAAGAGTGGATTTTATAAATGAGAAGGACTAAGACAGTGATGAGTAATGCAGGTACACTATAGGCTAATGGCCACACTGTTTTAATTGCTGTAAGTTGCCACTGCGGTTTATGTTGATTCCAGGTAATTCTTTAGCTTAAGGGCCCTATCATGACAGTCAAAAGCGCATCGTCACTTGTTAAAAGCTTATTCAAATTTAGTAGGATGTGTCCAGTCCACATTGGGAGGGTTTTCGTTATCAAACGTCGAGCGCATGGCGAAACAAGGTGTTCCTAGGTTTTTTAATCAGTCATGGGTGTGTTTGGGGTGTATAACATCATTTAAACCAATGAGAATGACATCTGCCATTCCCTTTAACGGCGCAAAGCCCGATGTCAAATAAATGCATCGGTATTTTGACATTCAACGGCGCATTTAAAGGAGGCTGCTTGCGAGACCTTATGGAATAGTCATTCCACTAAACCATGCTTTACTAAAACCTAGCATAGCCTTCACGCATTGGCACTCTATTATTTGAACTCATTGGCAAAGTGAAACTAACTTCACCATGGTGTCAGTCAATGACAAGACAGTTATAATCAGTTACTTTCACTATTGAATGACAATGGGTTACCATTGAAAACATAGGCTGGAAAAAGCAACACTTACCCTAATATTGCTCAAATGACTATTTGTACCCCGGTGCACACAGCAATGTGTCCTATTAGTACCCCGTCTGGTACAAATGTCAATGTATGCTATTCGTACCCCGGTGCATAGAGCAATGTGTTCCATTAATACCCCGTCTGGTACAAATATCAGTGTATGCTATTTGCACCCCTGTGCATTTATTCTGGCATATTGATCACACAATGTAATAACAATCAACATGTTTTTTTGTTGTTACGTAACAGGGTGTGAATAGCTCAGCTGTGTAATAGACACTCTGAAGGTATGCTGTTTGCATCAATGTATAGTTAGAAGTGGATGCTATTCGTACCCTGGTGTATATAGTATTGTATGCTATTTACACCCTGGTGCATGAACTAGCTTATTGTGTGCAATCAAAACTTCCGTTTGAGAACCGATTTCTTGTTCAAATTGCGTGCCTTTTCTCCAGAGACGTTGGTACACATGCACACTCACTCTGCCAAAACACATCACAAAGGTATCAAACCCCGGTCTCCCACATGTTAACCCATGTCTGTGACCACTGCACTAGTGGTCCCCCCCCACATCAACACACACTGGCATGGGAGTCGGGGCTCTAACCACTGAGCTAAAAGCCCAGGCTTCCAACAAGGTTAGGGTTAGGGGTGTGAGGGATTTACCGCGCCATAACTAGCATCACCAGCTAGCATACACCAGCCCCAGGTCAGTTACCAGTTGATCCAATATTAGTTGTGCAGAAATATAGCCCGTCTTATACACACCAATTGAATTGAAATAGTAATTTTTTGTAATTATTCCATATTTAGTGTAGTCATATCAGAACCTGAAGTAGCCTACAATCCAAATGCAAGCATGAAATTTCAGAGTATTACCTTTCATTTGAGGCCAAGATTATGCTTATGTGGGGTTCATATGCAGTAAGCATTTGATTGCCAGTATGCATTTTGGATAACCCAAAGTCCTATGGGGAGTTTTCATAGGGCATTTTACCAAATGCATGAGCATACCTTGGCAAATAATGATCTAAAGTACTCATGTTGTCATTCTATATTGATCTACTTTTGCACACAGCATGACAAGACCTAATGCTAGGACTCAAGTCATATCTAGAGACCTAGAGGGCTGAAATGTGGTCAGTTCAAAGATGCTTGTTATCCGTTAGAAAAATAAAAGAATAATCTAGCCTTTGTAACTTTGTGACAGTACATCACACAGTTATTCTAATTGTTTTCCAACAGTGTCTCAGCTTTCCAAAAGAGAGCAGAGTTTGATTATTGGCTAAAGTATGTAGGAGCAATGCCCTCCTAAGTCAAAATGGGGCAAAAGTATAATTTATAATTGCTCAGATTTGCAAAAGAAATGATTTGACACATGGCACTGACAATTCAATAATGGGCCTTTTCACCACCTCTGAGCATCCACTAACCTGGACCTTTTAGGGGGCTTTCCTCTCAGGGTGAATGAGAGGATGCTTAATTGCTTTTTACCCGACATTTTTGAATACAGATGCAATGATTAATGCATCCATGGCCAGGATATAATTATATAATATGACGTGATTTTAAAAGTGACCTATAACAATAGGCTATGCAATACACTTTAATTTGTTTAGTGCTAATAAAATGATTAAGCCTATTTGGAGAGAGAGATGTTTAGAATGTGACAATATGTCAGTCATCGTGTGAACGAAAGTATGACTAGGCATAGGCTACTTGTTCTGAGCAAGTGTTGTCAATGAACAGGCTGTGAAACTGTTGGCTAAGTTACAGACAGTCATCAACAACTGATGCTAATTATCTGGGAAACATTCTCTATAGCAGCAGTCACGTTGTCATTGTTTGTGTCAAACAAGTTGTGGATTTGTTGTAACATTAAAAGATGACTTACTCTGTGCTGAAACCATGAACTGATGCTCGAAGCTCCAAGGTGAACGAAACTTGGAAGAAGTAGGTAACAGGTTCACCTTCAATAATTCACGTTCAACAATTCCAGGATACGCGTTTTTCATTGGTTGTTGTGTTAAATCTTACCCAGATACAATACAGTTATTTTCTGATTGGCTATTGTGTAGCCCCTCTCGTTATTTTTGATTGGCTGATAAGTGGCAGACTCAACTCCAGGGGAGACGCGCTTGATTCCTGCCGGTTCCATAGTGAGAGCGGCGCGGCCAGAGACATTTTGGGCGCTGCCGCAGCATATTAAATATTTAAATAGTTTTTCTGCGTGAGAAATACAATGTGTGGCGGGAGAGCGTGACAAAAGACTGAAATGAGTGACTGTCACGCTCAATGCGTGACACTTGAGAGCCCTGGTTTATAGGCCTGAACGTCATATTCATGAAATTTCTGTTAACTAACAAACTGACGGTTGTATGTGTTCACTGAACCAAGATTATGAAAATAAAACACAACTTTTGTAAAACTTAATCTGAACAGATATTAGTGCCGAAACCTTTCAGAATTCTTCACTTTCTGCTGACGAAAAAACAAATGTCTGCCATGTTTTTTGTGTACGTGAGCAACGTCTTTTTGTTGTTATGTCACAGGGTGGGAATAGCTCAGCTGTGTGGCCAAGGCTATTCGTACCAGGGGTGTAAATAGACACTCCGATAAACATTTATCCTGCAGGAGTTGCTTATATCTCGTGACAGTGCGTCTTCAGCTGTGCTCCATACATGTCTCTCGCCTCTCTTTTTTTTTCTCATCACTTTTAACCGTCATTACCAATTTGCAAATGATGGTGAATAACTACTCATCATGAAATGTACAGTATTTCGTAATATCTTTATTCTAATTATGTTTCCCATTGTAATCGTGCAAGTTGCATGAACGTGCGCTGGTGTGCGTTCATGAATGATAGAAGGATGGTGCGTGCACCCGCCAATATGGCTGTTGACAATGCGCTCTTAAAATAATATATGAACAACTTGCCATAGACTTCTGACCAGGTGTACAATAGCGATTTTTAGACAATGCGCTAAGCCACTCCCTAAGTTGTTAATTGCCACACCCCTGGGCACATTGGTTAAAAAATAAACATGAAAAAAAAGGAATTAAATATTGTGCAGGGTGGAAAACGAGTTTTACAATATACAGCCCAAAGACACAATAAAAAATGTGTGCTGAACTCGTGTTCATGAAGTTGGCTTTTATTTTCCCAAATCGCCAAACTGCACCGGCTAGTATTAGAGACAGGCGTCTATATGAGACAGGCCTTTAATTCCCTTTACACAAAACTTTTCCTCTGCAAATGTAACAGAGTTATAAATGTTTTTAGTGTTTGTATAATAATTATAAATAGTTTATAAATAGTTATAAATAGTTTAGTGTTTGTATGTGATTTTCGCTGTAATTAAAGGAGAATTCCGGTGTGATATTGACCTAAAGTGTGTTGAAACATGATACAGAGTGTGAACGTAGCCTTATAGCCCATCTCGGCTTCCCCTGCACTCCAAAATCTGGCACTAGTTAGCCGATGTTACCAACAGCTTTTTCAATGGTGGTGCTTCAGCATCGGGCTAGCCACGATAATAAATCACTGTTTTACACCATTTACGAGGCTCAATGTATCTCCACACTTCATTGGTAGACTTCCGAGGGCCCTGACATTTAAAACGAGACATTGAGAACTTTGAAAAAGCACTGGTAGTTTACTTACAAGACGATTTATACAGACAGTATCTTCCGCGAAGTTTAAGCGTTTGCAGCCATCTTGAATTTAGTCACGATAAGTCGAAATGCGAGTAAGAATGAACAGGTATGATAAGGAATCAGATTATAAAATAATTCAGTGGAAATGCATGGATGCTTAGTTGCTGCTAAGAAACTGGAATCCATGCATTTCCACAGAATTATTTTAGGTCAATATCAGGATAGGATTAGGATAGGTCAATATCACACCGGAATTCTCCTTTAAGCAGCTGTCCTGAGATTGGTGTTTTGGAGCCCCCTTTGGAGAAACAGTGTACTGCAGCTCTGCTACTTTTTGTCCATGTGTTGTTGCCGTACCTGATCAGAAGTGTTATGCTTTGCATTGGGTAGGTTGACTGTATAAATCACTCCCCACTTTGTTTTAATTTTGTAACTGTAAAAAGTTGAAAACTTCGACATATCACCTGTGTTATATTACTTTACATGTATTGTTAGGATTTGGGTGCATTTCTAACAACTTGGAGAAAGTTTATTTATGTTTTCATAATGACCATGAGATCATACACACTGAGTCTTACGTGACTAGCTGTAAACTCCGCTAGCAACTTTCCATGCATTCAGTGTAGTTTAGTTTAGTGTGCATGGAAAGTACAATTCAGTTAATGAATTAGCAGGCAATGAATCTACAGTTAGTTTAGCATTATGTGTATGCATCATCTCCGTATTTCGTCTGTGAATGTTCAGTGAGTCTTTTGGAATATTAATTTGTTTTGTGCACCTGAACGTTCCATGTTGCATGCCTCCCTTGCTAGTAGGTCTGACAGTGAGGGTATATGAACAATGCATGTAATATAGCCCATGGATTCAGTGTATTCCTTTTATTTTGTATGTGCAGATGCCGTGTTATGTACACCAGTGCCCAAAGGCTTGTTTTGTTTGAACTTTTCCTAAAGGTATGCTCCAGATAAAATGTAAATTTTGTTATGTTATGTAAAGGTTTTCATATGTATTTTATATCTATCTAGTTTACTGGAATTGTATTCCTTTATAGGATGATTTGTCTGTGTTATTTTAAAAGAGAGATCAGAAGCGTTATGCTTTGCATTGGATGCCGTGTAATGTACACCAGTGCCTGAAGGCTTGTTTTGTTTGAACTTTTCCTAAAGGAATAAATGTCATAAAAGCTAGTTTTGGTCTCAGTCCCTTCACCGCCTGACCACCGTTACACTGGTGCCGTGACCAGTTGATCTCCCAGATCTGCCCGACGCGGATGCTGCGTTGAAGTCCAGCTCAAGTGTGCAAGATCAAGTGTGGTTAGAGTTGTCTTTGTATATGGTTAGGCAGTATAGGGCTGTGTTTATGTTATTCCAGTGTGGGGAATTGTTTATTATCCTTGATATACAGTAAGTTACAGTGTTCCTTCTCTAATATTGTTATATAATTTTTTGCATTTGATAATACACAACGCAGATACTTGCCATTATGGCTGAGAAATATAGCTACAGTAATGTGGGAGATCATTTTGCAAGTCCAGTTCTTCCAAAAGGGAGGGGTATTTGGGGTGCATGGCGGGGTTCTGATATTGGTACTGTTGGACATGGGTTGGACAGTGGGGAGGTAGGTTATTCCCAGTCATTAGCTGACAGCGGTAGGGGTACAGGGTTAGGTCAGAACCCAGGTTGTACTCCTGTTGGCCAGTCTATGGGGAAGGGTCCTCTCACATCCACACCCAGCACTATTGATTCTGCCGCTATTAACCACCTCACAAGCATGGTGGGACAGTTAGGTGCCCAAATTGGTGAGTCTATTGTAGCCAAGTTAATGTCTGCTGGCGTAGTGAATACTAGCAGTGAACACCAGGGCGGCTCATCCCCTGCACATCACATCGCACACATGCAGAACACATCACCTACACATACAGGCACTGACTTTAGCACTGTAAGACAGACAGACTCACAGGTTACTGTACATGTAAAATCAGACAAAAAGCCTAAGTTGTTCAGAGGTGACGGTTCTGACAAATATCCAGTCCAGGACTGGATCGACATGACTAAAGCTTATCTGAGAAAGCAGCGGTGCCCATGTTGTGAAGGTTGCTCTGTGTAGCGATCAGACTCTCGAAGTGAAACAGAACCCTGGCCTCATTTATGATATTCTCCTCCAGTATTTCAGTGATGTGTCCTCATGTCTCCCACTAGCAGATTTTTACTCCACCCTGCCCAGACCTGGTGATAGCCCAGTTGATTACTGGTTGAGAGTAAACAGAGCAGCTGATCTGGCTGATGAAGGCCTCCGCAGGCAAGGTAGGCGGATGGAGTTTTCCGGTGAAGAGGTGGCGCGTATGTTTGCCAAGCATTGTCCCGACCCAGAACTCTCCTCTATCTTTAAGTGTAAGCCCATTCACGAGTGGAGTGCACGTGACATACAGTTGAGAATTGATGATTATCAGAGAGAGCTAAGGGCCTCTGGAAGAGCCTGTGCAGATGTACGGGTAAAGAGCCACACCACCACCCTTGCTAACATGCAGTCTAACCCAGCGGCATACAGTCAGCCTGTGCCTGAGCAGTGTCACACTCAATGCCCCACCCTCACTACTGCTGCAGTCCCTAGTCCAGTGTGTCACCCGCAGCGTCCCCCCTCTGTCACAGTTTCAAGTCAGAGCCACGCCTCACATCAGACTCCATGCCCCCCCTTGTGTGCCTCTACGCCAGCTGTATCACAGAATACTCAAGAGGCTGAGGATAGGATTCTGTCTTGTATGATGGCCATGTTAGAGCAGATGATGGGTAAAGTGCAGCAGCGCAGCAGTGCTCGTGGTGGAAGATTCCAGGGTGGTAATCGTGAGAAAGCTTGGCGTATCTTTGGTGATAGCAACCACACCACCATCACCCATTGCATGTCAGAGAAGTTGTGTTTCACCTGCCTTGCCCCGGGCCACACATGTGTGGGATGTCCCACCAGGTCTTCCCCTGAGCCTCAGTCTAGGGGAAACTAGTGGACTCATATTCAGAGGGAGACAGTATGGGTCATGATGTAAACTCCCGCAGTGAAGATCTTTCTAATGCAGAAACTGTTTACGCAATGAACAAGATTGCTTGTAATGACGCTCAAACTGTTGTCTTTCAGAATATACACAAAGTTGTCGGCAGTGACAGTCTTTTCTATACTCCTGTGATGATTGGTAATACAGTGACCCTGAACTATGTGAGCTATGCTAGACAGTGGCTCTATGGCTTGTACTATCAGTGAAACTGCGGAATTGAAGCTTAGAGAAGCTGGAGCTTTCACAGAACATGATCAGTTCAGTACAGATGTTGTCCTCATTGGCTGTGGTGGCCGTCACGTCATGCCTAAGTCAGCTGTCTATCTGCAGATGGAGGTGTATGGCTGCAAGATCATAGTTCCTACTCTTGTTGTCCAGGGCCAGCATGATGAAATGATATTAGGCACTAATGTTATCAAGCATGTTCTTCGTCAATATAAGCAGTGTGAAAAGTGTGATTTCCGTCAGTATGCGGCACTGTAGATTGTCGTGGAAGTTCAGTTTAATGGCTGTTCGCGGCAGTTTGCAGGCAATGCCGAAAACTTCCATGAATTGTCAGAAATTGACGTGGGCCTTGCTTGGCAGTCGTTCGCCCATGATCCCCCTCCTCCTAATTCTAGGGGAGGAGCTTTAACATGTAAATGAAAACGCTGTGAGCTATACAAATGCAAATCAGGGTAGCAGGGGGAGTGAACTGTGCATGCTGGCATGACTGTGGCCTTTGGTCTTGCTTAAACAGTGGATGTGTTAACCACACAACTCCCAGTAATACGCTCAACAGGCAGAAACGATGCTGGGTATGACATGTCTGTTCCCTGCAAGCTCCAATAATGTAACCTGACTTAAAACAGTCGATAGAGTTTAGATTCAGATTTTCCCTTCACACCAACACAATGAGAATTTCAGAGGCAAATATATAATCACTTCTGTCTTCTGTCTTTATCACTATCTTCATTCAACAAAAATATATGCAAAACTGCATATATTTTTGTTGAATGAAAATATACACACACACATATATATATATATATATATATATATATAAATAGATTGGCTATTTCCCTGGTAGTAGACTATTTACACAGTCCAAAACATTCTCAGTCTATACGCCACAGCAGTGTCACTTCAATAAACCACTAAGTCCAACCGTTACGCCCCCACACCAGCAGGGGAGACACTTCCTCTAGTGAGCAGTGGTTGCACTGTGGTCGCTGGCTCCACCAGAACAGCTGATAGGATAAACAACAGTCAGTGCGCGCGGCAAATTCAGAGAGGAGCATCTCCAAGCCTCGCCTTCCCACAGGCTGCAGCGAGCTGTACTTGGATTCAGCAGAACAGAAAGGCTAGCCTACAGTTTCATTCAGTTTCATTAGGCTACTACTTCATGTTACTTGGATGTATGTGGATATGAATCATAAACAACGCGCCCGTCGGCGCTCATTCCTTCTAGAAGAGGGGACCTTTAAACGAGCACTTACCTTTTTGCTTGGAAGAATGGAGAGCGTTCTATCTAGTGCCAGATGAGTGGTTACTTGTCTCGCCAGGAGAATGGACATCTGCTGTCGGGAAATCAGAGCCGCGGTAGCCAGCCGTAGCCTACCAGGGTTCACTCGGAGACACAGGCGCTACCGGAGCAATGGAAAGATTTAAAGAATACTATGCTTTCATTCTGCTGTAGGCTATAAAGAAATAGATGGGCTACGTTGATAGATACCGATCTTAACTGTACATTTTGTTTTCACAGACTAACTTTGCCTCTTAATGGGGTCATGACCTCCTCTTTGCTCGGAGCTGTCTGCAAGTCATTCAAGCAATTAGGTAAACTCCAGGTTGCTGTCCATAGAGGACCGGTTGGCTGCTCTGGAGTCGAAAAACTGTGCAGGAGAGACAAACTTTAAGAGAAGAGAAGACGGGTGCACAATCCCAAGCTTGCGTAAGAATATGTTCGATGACTGCTAGCTAAGCTAAAAGTACCCTAGCCTAAAACCAAAGCTAAGAGTAGCCTAGTAGCCTTGCAAAAGAACAAGTGAGCAGTCTTCACAACTCGGAGACAAATTGCAGGTGCTACGAACCGGAGCTAGGGTAAGACTTAAAGAATATGCTTTTATTCTGCGGTATAAGGAAATAGATACGTATAGATACCATAAGATAGATACCGATCATAACTGTACATTTTGTTTTCACAGACTAATCTTGCCTCATAATGAGGCGGTGACCTCCTATTTGCTCGGAGCAATATCTGCAAGTCCAGATTTACACGATGTTAATGAAGACGACATTGTGTGTGTGACTTTTTTTTTACTGTTTCTCCTTCCTTGTTTAATGTTACTGTGACTTGCGTTTGATTTTTTTATTCATACCACTCTCATTTAATTGTTTTCCAGCCTGTAAGACATAGGCCTATTACGAGACGGACGCAGGAGCTTTAGGTATACCCAGCCAGAAAACTCATTGCGGGCGGAAGCTGCGAAGAGTTCAGCTCGGAGTCGAGCGAGAAGAAAGAGGGTAAGACTTTATTTTGTGACTATTTTTCAGGTGCATTGATAGATGTGTTGTGTCCATACGCAGTGCATCGCATCGCACAGTACTGATTCATTGTTTTTTTTACAGCTGCTGGAATCGAGAGTGTGCTAGCAGATGACGAGGTGGAACTCTGGAAGTCCGCCACCGTAGACCTCATGTCTGACGAAGAAGATGGCGTTGTTGGCGGGTCTCTGGATGGATTGTACGGTCGCCGCTATTTTAAGAGGCCGGAGCTCTCTGAACTCTGTCTTGCTGCCGTCCCCGTTAGAGGTGACTCCGGCACAGAGCCACGCACAATAGGCGTCTGCACAACAGACCTGCCTCGGAAAGAACGCCGCCAGTTACCTACAACCCCGAGGAGGCAAACGGACAGTTCACTGAGTTGTAGTTTTTGGATCATCCTCTACCCATGTGTGGGCAGATCCTCGCTTTGTATATAGTTGTGTTTGTTTTAATAAAGCTCTTTCTTTGCATAAACATGTTCCTGACAAAAGTTAATTTCCTCTATAGATTCATTCATGTCCTTGATGGTAGCCTAATAATAGTGTAGTAGCCTACATAGGATAACAATGACATGAATATACAGCATAATATGAATAAATAAATATATATATATATATATATATATATATACACACACATACATTATTATTGGGGTTTACATTTATTATGAGGCAGGGTGACCAATAGTGACAGATCTGCCAACCAATCACGAGTGATTTTACTTGTTTGAAAGTTGTGGTTTCATCCAATACTGAGTAAGGATATTCAAGCCAGGCCTGGCCAGCTGCGGTTTCGCTGCATTCATATGCTAATTAGGGCCATTAGCACTCTGCAAGCTCTCCACATACGTCATTGTTCGGTTCCGACAATTTGTGGCACAGACAAACGGCGACAAGCGCGGGTTGCAAATTGTCGTCAACTACCGAAAATGAGGGAGATCTCCGGTCGTTTACGGGGACGAAAATCACACTTTTCATGCAGTGTTGTGACAGACGGACTCACACACACAGAGCCTATTGGACAGACTGTCGTGACACAAGCACAAGACCAAGCTAATGACAATGTTGACACAGTACCTTCTGTCTCACAGTCTGACAATCCTAGTACATCCACACAGGTGAGGTCTAGATTTGGTCGTATTCTCAAGCCAGTTGACAGACTAATTCAAACTATGTCGAGGCAAGATATTGTTCACACACATCCATCCATGCAGGCTATCTGCAGGTCAGTGTTTCAGATTTTTCATGATTAGACACAGATAGAGTTGAGGTCATACACACGGTTGGCGACATGTTATGTGGTCCAAGCTTTCTGATGAGCTTTATGGAGAATTTTGTTTTTTTTTCTCTGTTTTTGTTTTGTTTTCTTCTCTTTTCCTAGAGGCTTTAGTACACAGTGTAAATGGGTCTTGTGGGGTGTATAAGGCACCCTACTGCCAGTGGTTGGTTGGCGAGTTTGCGCACCTCTTCTTCCACTTCATCCTTTTTGGATACCTTTGTGGTTGGCTGTCCTGTAATTGGTGGCCCTCTGACTAGTGTTAGAAAGTAGTGTACTTTTTGCCTTATGAGATGTACTGTGTGGTTGCCGCTCGAATTTGGCGAAATTCAGGGGAGGTGGGTGTAACAGAGTTATAAATGTAGTTTAGTGTTTGTATGTGATTTTCGCCATAATTAAGCAGCTGTACTGAGATTGGTGTTTTGGAGCCCCCTTTGGAGAAACGGTGTACTGCAGCTCTGCTACTTTTTGTCCATGTGTTGTTGCCGTACCTGATCAGAAGCGTTATGCTTTGCATTGGGTAGGTTGACTGTATAAAGCACTCCCCACTTTGTTTTAATTTTGTAACTGTAAAATGTTGTTTAAGTTGAAACCTTCGTTATATTACTTTACATGTATTGTTAGAATTTGGGTACATTTCTAACAACTTGGAGAAAGTTTATTTATGTTTTCATTATGACCACGAGATCATACACTGAGTCTTACGTGACTAGCTGTAAACTCCGCTAGCAACTTTCCATGCATTCAGTGTAGTTTAGTTTAGTGTGCATGGAAAGTACAATTCAGTCAATGAATTAGCAGGCAATGATTCTACAGTTAGTTTAGCATTATGTGTATGCATCATCTCCGTATTTCGTCTGTGAATGTTTAGTGAGTCTTTTGGAATAATAATTAAAGCAACACCAAAGAGTTTTTTGTACCTTAAAATAATGTTTCCAAAATCGTTTCAGTAGTTCTGCATTCGCTTCGCAGCCCTCTATCGGCTATAACCGCACTATGTAAGTTTGCCAGATCGGGTAGATCGGGATCTGTAGTTTGATGGAATGAGACATAAGAAACTACAAATTTGACTTGCGTTTGATGTCGCAATACATTGTACTTTCATAAATCATGCAACATATTCTACCTTGTCTGTGGACATTGTTATTTGCAAAGCCGGTGCTGTATAAACAAATAGCGTGCATGCGACAGAGGGAAAGTTCTTTGGTGTTGCTTTAATTCGTTTTGTGCACCTGAACGTTCCATGTTGCATGCCTCCCTTGCTAGTAGGTCTGACAGTGAGGGTATATGAACACTGCATGTAATATAGCCCATGGATTCAGTGTATTCCTTTTATTTTGTATGTGCAGATGCCGTGTTATACACCAGTGCCTGAAGGCTTGTTTTGTTTGAACTTTTCCTAAAGGAATGCTCCAGATAAAATGTAAATTTTGTTATGTTATGTAAAGGTTTTCATATGTATTTTATATCTATCTAGTTTACTAGAATTGTATTCCTTTATAGGATGATTTGTCTGTGTTATTTTAAAAGAGGGATCAGAACCGTTATGCTTTGCATTGGATGCCGTGTTATGTACACCAATGCCTGAAGGCTTGTTTTGTTTGAACTTTTCCTAAAGGAATAAATGTCATAAAAGCCAGTTTTGGTCTCAGTCCCTTCACCGCCTGACCACCGTTACACAAAGATGGAAAATATTATCGAATTAATTATATAACACACTGAATGTCTACCTATATGACTAGGCTATCTGATGACAATTACGGATCATCATTCATTTAGTGTTGAGATGTTGTTCATTGAGTGAGATACAGTAAGATCCAAATAGCGGGGATAGCCAGAACAGATGAAACACGTTTTAATTAAACGTAATCTACAAAGAGATCGTATCACACTGAAAGCTCATATTTTGTCACTAGCAAATAGCCTATATCGGTCCTTTGTCAAATACAGTTGCATTATCAGCCCTGACCAAAACCGTTCAGGAATTATTTATGCAAAAGTGGAACGTGCTTAATGTTTCATTCTCCCTCCTTTTCGGCAGGAATGAAACAGCATGAGAGAGCATGAACCATACTGTTTCTCCCGTTTTGTATTTGCCAAATTTGACAACAGTCTACATTCAAATAGCCTACTTCCAGGCGCACGGGAACATATTTTTGACCAGGGGTGCTGAATAACAAAATAATCATGGATGTCCGACGATTTCTCCCCCAGCATATGATTCGAATTTAGACAGCTAAATACGCCATTTCACCGCCGTGTATGAGTAGGTCTAAGAGTGAGAATTAAGTTTTATAATGCCCTGGGCAGCCACATTCCACTGCAACTATGCGCAGCACTTGCCACTCCGACTCATCAATAAAAACTGTGCGCGCACACACCAGTCCCATAGAAGCGCACTTGACTTTACATCATTAACCTATTTCAGTAGGTTATACAGCCAGAGAATGTCCGTAGACGGGCTCTGATATAGCGTAGTCTAAGGTAAATTCCTTTTCTGACTTCTTTCTCTTTATCGCCATGGCATTTAGAATGAAGAATAACGTTCGCGAACCGTTCTGGTTTTGTTGCCAGCATAAAAACAAGCTTACCATCGGCCTATCCGCAAATTAACACAAGGGATGAATTGAACGATGACGGTCGGACATATAGGCATAGTTCATATTGGAAAAAAGTTATACAATTTGGAACTCTAGCTTTTCCCCACCGCAGTCTTTTAATGCCATCTAATCATAACGTCGCAGTCTGCATATACTTAAGCCCAAATCACACCCAAGATTTGTAACGAGATGAGCAGCAACTTGATGCAACATTCTAAAACCTTGCAACTGTGACCAGACATGTGAATGCTTTGCGACGGCTTGTAACGACGTGCAACATCTAATTCACACTGCTGAAACCTCCTTTCTGTAACGGTTTCGTGTCATTGCGAATCTTTAAACAGACGATCTGACGGGTTTTAGAACATTAAATACAACCCGAAACTAAAAAACACACCAGGCCTCTACTGGAGACCGGCCTTTAACCCAAACCTGTAGCCACGCCAGGCGTTTAAAAAAGACAGCCACACCAGCTTGTCCTCTTAGGGACTCGGCGATTATTTGAAGTTTTACAGTATGTTTACTTCTGTGGTCAATGCAACCAGAGGTGGAAAGTAATGAAATACATTTACTCACGTTACTGTATTGAGTAGTTTTTCTGTGTATTTTGTATTTTTTAAGTTTATAAAAGCGGTATTTTAAATTTTACTTGATTACATTTTGAGTGAAGTATTGTACTTCGCTACATCAAAAATCCCATCCGTTTACTTGAGTAAAAAAAAAGTTAAGACTAACGAAAACAGAAAGGGAGAGAAAAAAAAAGTAGTAGAAGTACAATACTTCACTCAAAATGTAATCAAGTAAAATTTAAAATACCAATTTTATAAACTACTTAAAAAATACAAAATACACAGAAAAACTACTCAATACAGTAACGTGAGTAAATGTATTTCATTACTTTCTACCTCTGGCTGTGTATACCTTTCTTATAGAGTGTGCAATTACCAGTTGCTGTGTCTTGCCTTTCTTACACATGGTGCAGTATTTCCCAGTTGCTGTGCTTGCCTTTCTTATAAAGGGTGCGGTGTATTGTTCTACAGTGTGGCACTGGCTACTGGCCTCCTTGGGTCATGTCTCTGGATATGTTGTAATTGACTGGTCCTCAATATTTTAAACTTGCATTCTTTTTGTACAATAAACTGAATTTTGTATTTTTAATAAAATCAGCCTCAGTCTATCCTTAGTAAGCTCTGTGGCAGGGAGATCTTAGAAGGAGACAACATACATCTTGTTACATACAGTTTTAAGCATTCAGCAGAACTCCACCCTCTGCGTCTTCCTTAACTTCAACTAACGCATCAACTTAATAAACAAATAAATTAACAACTAGTCGAGTAGCCGTTACTATTATTATTTCAGTAGTCGACTATAACAACTAGTCGACTACTGAAAATCACTAGTCGTGAACGCACACACACTTACACACCATTGGTATTCACTGTCATGTTACACACAATCCATACTCCATTTGAAAGGAGTAAAAGATCTTTTAACGTCTCCAGTCAACCAGAGATTCACAAAGGAGATATAGTGTTTTTCTTTCAAATTCTATTTTGCAGTCAAGCCTTCCTTCTGCCCTCATTGACATGTTCTCCAGCACACTGATTAGGTCCCTGGGTATTTAAAGCTGACTAAAAGAGGCATCACAGAAGCTGGGGATTCATGATCTATAAGTCATTTGAGATTTCCCCTGAAAGTTAAAGGAAAATTCCGGTATTTAGCCCTTTGAGTCTCTTTTCTGGTTTGTTTTGGATGAACTAGAGTGGTGGACACAGAAATGTTGACGATTGGTCCTGTCTCGACTTTCTGACTCGTTTTGAATCGCCTTTGACTACTTCAGAGTGGCTGCCTACAGGCATGCACAAACATGTCCGTAAAACAACCCCAAAAAGGTCATGCTCCTTCCATTATGTCGAGGTAAAAGAACTACTGTGTTGCTTTAACCTGGCCTTGCCATGACAGTTATTGATCCATACACTCTGCAAAGGCACAATCACATGGAATTCCGCTATTTGCTATTAGCTTTCCTTTCAGAAGAACATACAATGTCTTCAGAATTGAGGTCTTTGTAGAGTTGTTCTTTAACTCAATCAGTGCAACGTTGCTTTTCATGTACGTCAAACAGTGGAGTGAATAAAGTACTTCTGGAGGTCATGTTACAATGTACCATGACAGAACGGAACAGATAGTTCTGATGTCTCTTATCATGTGTACACGCACACACACACATATTGCAACAGAGGAACAGATGCAGAGTAATGTTATCAGTCTCATATGCTTAACTGTGTATTATGTGCTTAAGTGAAATTGCATTTGTCCTCATATGAATAATAAGGTTATTCAGAAAAGAACTCAACATTGGCGTAATAGAAAGATTAGACTGTTTCTGTACAATAGGTGAAATGTAACTCTCTCTCTCTTTCTTTAAATATCTAAAGCCTACTCTCAGCCACAGCCACTCTCAATGTCTCACTGTAATTAGCTGTCAAAGCCCCGCACCCCCAGTCCAACAGCTTTGTGATAACGACCGATAACACCAAGTGTGTGTGTGTAACAGTGTTCTCACACACTTCTGCTGAATGTGTTGATGGAGACACTTATCATTCACTTTACATGTGCATACGTCATCCAAGTATTGTGGTTGCATTGTGTTGCTTTGGTCCCGTCGTGCCTCCATCAAAAATGTTTTAGCTTTTGCCGCACAGAGCAAGAGCAATCATACAGCCACAGCCTTTGGAGGAGAACACTGTGGGTGTGAATGACATGAGATCACAGAGTGAATCTGCCCGACCGGCCTTGGCACCACCACACGAGCTCCAGTGAAAAGCCGCCCCATCGACCCTCTTTACAAACCTTCAGCCTTGGTCTACAGACACCCACACCCAATGACAGCTCCACTAAAGAGATGTGAACTGTAATTTAATGGGAGCAGTGGGATCAGGCAGGGATGGATCCAGTGATGGGGTTGCAACACTGTGACCAGAGGTTAGACTCTCAATAGGTTGAGAGAGAGAGAGAGAGACAGTGCTACAAACGATCTTATAATATATCTGGAGTCGTTCAGTTGAATTTCTCTCCCTATACTCCTGCTCCTCTCCTCCCCTTTCCCCTCCTTTTCATCTTTTCTTGATGATTCCTGCCTGCAGGCAGTTTTGTCCAGAAGTGTTTACTTTGTCGTATTGGTGGAATGGATTACCTGACATTTTCAATTGCACATGCTTTCTCTGGGATTTCAATTACATTAATTGCCCTGTGTCCAATGCATAATAATTCTTGTGACAGTTTGTTGCCGGTCAGACAAAGGGCCTTTGGCCACGTCTGCCCCTTAATACACACATACACACACACTCTGTCTCTCTCAGACACACACACACATACAAAAGGCCTGCGGCCATCATTCCTGTGGTCCTATCTGTTTCTTTTAATCACATTGCTGATGCTATGTCATTTAACAACACTCCTCATGACCTGCAGGGGGAAGGGAAGAGAGGAGGAGAGAAGAGAAGGGAGGCTGTTTTAATGAAGGTGTGCAAATGTGTTCCCTCCATTTCTCTGTTCCACCTCACTTCCTCTGTCTTTGTCTCTCAGATCACTCCAACCCCCCTCTTGCAGGAAGAAAGGGACCTAACTGACTGCCAAGTTTGTGCAGAATGTGAGCCCAATCCATGACAATAGCAGCTGTGTGTGTGTTTGTGTTGAGGGGTTGACATTATCGAAGGTTATACATACTGTCGACACATACACACACACACACAGTCACACATACACACACACAAGTCTCGCTGTCTGAGCCCATACAATCGCCACAGATGCAGTCCGTTTTGTTAAGATTGATGCTCTTTGACGATTTGGTTAAGATTGATGCTCTTTGACGATTTGGTTAAGATTGATGCTATTTGACCCCAGCAGTCAATCAAATTGGGAAGAAGCACAGTTTATTAGTGCAATAATGTATAAATGCAACTTGAAGCAACAGGATCCAAGCTTCAGTTACGGTAAACATGGGAGGAGAGAATGGTGTTCTCCTGGAGAACAAACAAAAACAACGTAAGACGCAGTCAGCAGCCTGTCCCCCATCTCTGCTCCCGGTGTGCCTGAGGTTGCCGGTCCCTCATCCTCTCCTCCACTGTGGGCTGTACAGAGAGAGCATCAGGGGGCAGGTCCAGGCAGCCAGTGGTTGATTACAGTTTGATTGACAGGACAAAACTGATGGGTAAATCTGGCTAAATGCTTCATCAATTTCATCCTCATTGCAATGATGTTAGGTATAGGGTTGAATTGCTATAGTTTCTGTATTTCTATTGATTAATCACATATTTTATCACATGATTAAAGATTCTATTATTTTGCATTTCAGAACTTACCAGAAGTCCATATTAACAATGTAAAGCAATTATTAGCAGTGTATCTTGATTGGGAATCAAATGAATGCAAAGAAAGTTACTTTAAAATTAACTTTAAGACGTATTTGATTATTTCAAATGAAATTTCAAAAGATGGGCAGCAGGCCTGAGGCAACACAATGTCTTCTGAAATATAGCTGAATAAACTGAAATAAATGCTACAGCAGAAGTGCATGCACAAAATGTAGGACACAGAATTGACAGGCTGATAAGGAAAGCTGGCTCTGTAGTGGGAGCTGAACTGGAGTGCATCACTTCAGCTCCAGTGGATGGTCTATTAGTCCACACACACATCTACCCGGAGAATGGATAGAAATAACTCGTAAAGTTATTCCCTTCCCAAAAACCGCTGCAGCGTGCAGATCGGGGCTGGTTTCAATGTGTGGGAGCTTTAACGTTGCTACTTTCCAGCGTTACCGGACCGCAAGGAAAAACTTTTAAAAAAAAGTTGCGGGACTATTGCGATTGCGAGGCCTCACAGAAAAAATGGTAGCCTACAATTAAGCAATTAGGCTTTTCACGTAACATAAACATATTATTACAGGCTATTATACAGAAATCGGACTACCTATTTAATATGAGGCCGTCTGTTAGGTGTGCATTTAAACGTGACATTAGGAACTGTCTCATCACCCCTGATAGGGACCATTTTATTAAGGGGAAACAAGCTCATTGCTCCGCTGATTACGGTGACATGGTGAGATTCAGATTTTTACCTTATTCACTAGTTCGCCTCTTCTACATGATTGCTTCCAGGTAGACTAGAAATGTATGGAAAAGTGCGCGGTTTGGCAAGGTAGCTGTCCGTGGTCCTGATGCCTGGAGCCGATATCGCTGACAGAGCGATGATCGCTTTGCACCCCCTGTAAGGAGGATGAGTAACAGGGCAATTGCGAAAATGGAGGAGTAGGGGAGGAGGGGGATACAACGCCGGAGCCGCAGGACGGCGGAAAAGGAGGTCGGCTTAACAGGGCCTGGGCGGGCGCAGTGGTGAGTTAATTGCTGTCAATCATCCCCGGTCAACTAACTGTTTAGAAAAACATAATTTCACTAGTTCGCCTCTTCTATATGATTGCTTCCAGCTAGACTAGAATGTATGGGAAAGTGCGTGTTTGGCAAGGTAGCTGTCCGCGGGTCCTGAGTGCCTGGAGCGATATCGCGGCATGAGCGACTGCTTGCACTTCAAAAGATCACAGAGAAAGGCCGCTACCAACTACATAAGTGCTTGCTGAGCCGAGTCAGAACTACTGCCAGGATTGGAGCCGATGTAAGACTGGTAATCCGGCGACCAACGGCCCAGTATTTAAATTTGTTGCCCGATAAGCCGTTGAGCCGCAAAGCAGCTGTTGTTGCAGCCCTATCCTGAAGGAGTGCGCGGAGTAGCAATCCGGGCGTCCAGATTTGACTAGAATGGTTTTTAAGAGTGTCTGGAATCTGTGGCGAAAGGATACAGCCCTTCGCCTGACACGGCGAGCGCTAGTAGACGCTTGAGCTGACCGATATGAGATGTTGCAGATAGGTATTGGAAAGGCTGAAGATCTGAGGCGGAGTTAATGATATGGAGCGTCCTTTTTCGGACTGATCGGCTTTTACCTGAGGGTAAATCGAATGGTGTCTTGGTCTAGCTGCTCTTAGATCTGCGATGCACGGTGGACATCGAATGAAGAGAGATCGGGAGGGCATGTGGAACTCGCTACATCTCAGCAGCCCAACAAAGGCCAGCAGAAACATAACCCGAGATGGTGGAACCGGAATGCGGTGACATGAACCCTTTGGCGCATGGGTAGCCAGGCAGGTATGAATGCTGAGGTAATGGGAAGGCGGGAGTCTTGGGGGACTGGATGTTGCTTCACGGATACCTTTAATTAACAAGCC
Organism: Alosa alosa; assembly: GCF_017589495.1. NCBI lineage: Eukaryota > Metazoa > Chordata > Actinopteri > Clupeiformes > Clupeidae > Alosa > Alosa alosa. The sequence continues at coordinate 26,848,885 of NC_063192.1, read as the reverse complement.
TATCCCCAGGTCGGAGAAGGGGCATTCGGAGCCGGGGCGCGAAGAAATGAATGCCAGCTAGGTAGACTCTAATGGAAGAGACTTGATCCCGAGTGAAGTGTGGGCGAGGTGATAAATGATGATATGGTGACTGCATCGAAACTGGGAACAGAGGAGTGCTTTATGGAACTGTTTAGCGATTTACCAAGCAGTCCAGTAGGACTGCATGGTCCTGGGTGCCAGGGCTTGAAGGGCTATCGGGCCGATGGGCTGGAAGATAGCTGGAGGGGGTGGTTTATGGGAAGATGGTCTCCTAAAAGCTGGGGAGGGAGGCAGGGTAATGGTCCGCTTCGGAGCCAGCCCTGAATCTCTGGAATTTAAGACTCCAGAGAGAGAGTCAGCAATTTCATTGTGGCAACCGGGGACGGCGCCGTTCTTATAATAAGCTGGTAGCTGGCTGCCATCCAGATTAGACGCCTAATAAGAGGGAAAGCGCAGGCTGCATTTTGAGCTCCTCGCCATTAATGACGCAGACCACGGCTTCGCTTGTCGCCAGGATTAGCACGCCTGGAGGTCCACTCATTCCCCTCCAGGTAGGGCCGTGATGGCTACGGGCAGAGTTCGAACACGGCTGACCATTCGCTTCCAGTTGTTAGCCTCTCTTGAACTCTAGTGGCCACGGGATGCAAACCAGCCACTTGAAAAAGCCCGGGTTATTGAGGGGGCTGCGCCGGTACAACTGAGCTCTTCTGAGATGATTGGCAGTCGTCAGAGAACATGCATACAGACCATTCCATTCGTCTAAAACACCTCCAGAGTTTGATATCGCCAGACACTCGCATCTAGAGATAATGACGCCTTCGAGATGGGGTTGCTGAGCCGCAGCTTAGAGATGCGTAGATGAAAGGGCTGCCCTGGGAAATGAGTTGACTAGTGGACACTGACCGCCTGACTGGGGCTATTGCAGAAGGGACAAGATGGCTTAAGTCCCAGGAAAACGCTGCCATGGAGCCCATATCGAAGCTACCCCAGTAGGGTTTTATTCCAGAGGCCCACTCTGGCAGCGATTTGCTGAAAACAGCCGGTGGCAGTCACGTATAAAAATGGGTTCTCCGAGCACGCTAGGGTCGGGCGATGATGGCCAGGTAGTCACGCCTCTTGTGTCGACTGGGGAACACCTAAAACAGACTCCACTTCTTCGTGTAGTTGGTAAAAAGCCACGTGAACTCGGGAAATGACAGCATTTTGATGCTGGGCCAGAATGTTTTAAAGACAAAACCGTTCACGCAAACCAACCTGCCATGAGAGGGAATAGGGAAGGAGGGAAGAATGGTGAGCAGTCTACGCCTGCACCTGACAAAATGAGGTTCCTGGTGGACGCTGTGACGGTGGTGGTCTAATGCTGCAGCTGCAGATATGTGGCAGGACCTTTGGCTGTGGCAGAATAGCTTGGAAGCCGAATGGGACGTCGCGGATCCGGGCACTCGCTGAATGCTGATGACCGCTGCTGGCTGGTCTTAGCTGAGCCGGGAAGAGATGGGAAGGGAGAAAAGGGGGAGGGAGGATGAAGGCGCCGACGCCGACCGAAGGGGAGCAACCTGGGGACAGGGTCGCGGAAGTGGACGGGAAGGAAAGAGGGTTAGGGGGTGAAGCGACGCTGTCGCTATCGCCGGGTTGAGACCAGGTGTCTAACTCATAAGAGAGATGGGGAGCTAGCGAGGTGACTCTTCGAGCTGACGCTTCGAGTTGAGGCGCGGTACAGACGCGGGCTCCCGGAATGGAAAGGGGAGGGGGAAAGGGGAGGGACGGAGCAGTCGCCGGATCGACTGGAGGTGGGGCAGCCCTGGACCGAAGTCCCGGCTAGGGGAGGTGGATGGGGAGGGAAAGAAGGGTGGGGAGAAGCGACGCTGCGCTACCGGGGCCGTCGGAGAAGTGGGGTTGGACACGAAATACGGGCGGAAAGAAAGTCGGGCGGAAGAAAGTCGGCGGAATGGGCCTGAGCCGCTGACGGGCCGCTGACGGGCAGTGGCTGTGGCTGAAGCAGGGAATGATACGCTTGAAGCGCAGGGTGCCAGAAGGTTCTGTCGGGCGCGTCTGCCCGCGAGGGTATTGGTGGTGTGTGCTTCGGCCAGTTGAATGGCCGGGCGGAAGGAACCGCTACTGATGCCAGAAAGAGCAGCCTGCTTCCCTGGTCCGGGAGGAAACAAAGTGAGGGAGCGGGAGGGCTTAAAAGACCGGCTATGGAAAAGAAGGAGATGGAACTTCCTATCCTACTCCACGGAACGCTGATGCCGCTGAATGGAGAGTGCTGGCGGATGCAGCCACTGTCCAGTGGGTAGGGTCAACGCTTTGCTGGCGCTGGGTGGATTTCCAGTTCCATGAGAGCTGTCTTGTCAATGCTAACAATACGCAGACTGAATGATTTCGCCGAACGCCGGAGCGCGTGGACGATGGAAAAGGAGGTCGGCTTAAATAGGCCTGACGGCGGCGCAGTGGGTGAGTTAATTGCTGTCAATCATCCCGGCGTTCCACCCGAACTTTGTTTAGAAAACATCATTTAGTGTACATTGTCGCCCCTCTGCTAATGCGCCACCATCAAAGCAACCTGGACAATTCAGGCTGAAGATCAGTACCCATACGCTGAGAGAAAGTTTTTCAACCTGTGCACTTTTTTTTCTGCAGCACTATGCTTTGAACGCCTCATTCATGACTGTTATTTAACCGATATCACTGAAAATGAATTACTTACTGCAGCAGCTAGGACTCAACAAAAAAACTAAAAAGAACTGACCACATTACTCCAATTCTTAAGTCCTTGCACTGGCTTCCAGTAAGTCACAGAATTGGACTTTAAAGCACTATTGCTTGTTTATAAATCAGTAAATGGAGCAGGACCTAAATACTTGTCAGACATGCTTCAGCAGTACACACCTTCTCGTCCTCTCAGGTCCCAGGTGAAAACCTGCTAGTAAAACCTACAGTTAGAACTAAACATGGTGAAGCAGCTTTTAGCTGCTATGCGGCTCAGCTGTGGAACCAACTTTCTCGATGACATTAAAAGGCCCCAACTGTAGCCAGTTTTAAATCTAGACTTAAGACCAAACTGTTCTCAGACGCTTTCTAAGTTAACTGTGCCGAAGTTACAAATTTGAATCTGCCCTCGATAATTATTCTACTTTGTCTTTTTATTACTTTTTTACTACTTTGCCTTTTTGTTTTTTGCTTTCTAATTATTCTTTTTTTTTAAATGATTTTACCTTTGTGTTTTATGTTTTCTTTTATTGATCTTTACCTTTTAACTATTCTTTGACTATATTGCCCTTCTATGCTTTTATTTGTTATTATTGTTTGGGTTTGTTTATGTAAAGCACATTGAATGACCTCTGTGTATGAAATGTGCTATATAAATATACTTGACTTGACTTGACTTACTGCTCCCGCATTTAAACCATCTATTCATTGTATTGTCTGGCAACCCACGTTGTGTGGCGCGATGACATCAAGAGTAAGGGACTTCAATGTGCGCGGGAGCAAGGAAAATAAAGCATGTTAATGAGCATGATTACTAGTGTTAAGATGAAGTTTTAAACACTACAGTCATTATTTGACAATCAATGTGTTTTCAATATTGTAGCCTATAGCTCGCCACGCTGTGGCGCCCCTTAGGCGCCCAGGGCAATTGCCCAGAATGCCCATGCCTCCCGCCGGCCCTGCAGAGGCATAAAAGTGCAACATTGAAGCGCTGGCAGAGAGCAATGCCTGAGTAGACTAGCAGGATACTAGTGCGTTCTGGTGCTCTTTCTCATATTCGTTTCAGCACCCACCCGCGGTCTGATAGGGCTATTTGTAAATCGATATTGTAAAATAACATGTTAAAAAATATTGGACTGCCAGAATAATTTTGCTGGGCTGAGTCCTCATCAATCACCTGTGAAGCATAGCCTTGTTTACAGCCTCAACGGAAAGTTGGTGGACTTGTAGCTGTCTTTTGTAGCTAATGTGAGTAGAGGTAATCCACCTCTTATTTTACCACTACACCCCTCTTTAGGATTGTCTGTGTATGTGAATATTTCCGTGGGTACTTGTGTGTGATTGTCTGTATTTGTATGTGTATTTATGTGCATATTTGTTTGTGTGTGTGCATATAGTTTGTGGGTATTTGGATCTGTGTATGTTTTGTGTGTGTGGGATGGGGGGGATGGGCAGGACCAACATTGCGCAGACCAGACAGGGAGTGGCGGTATGGAGGTGTTTCAGCACGGTGACCGTGATTTGTTCAAGAAAGAGTTGTTCCTGGACCAACATTCTAATGACGGTCCTGGACCAACAACTCTTTAACCAATCACAGCCTTATGATGTCATCAATGTGAGCCTTCTGCTTCTCCCATTGCCATTTTGAAATTTCCCTCCAGAAACAACCAGTGGATCACCAACTTGTATCTCAATACAGTAGGGATAGGCAAAGCGAGGCTTTATGAAACACTGAAACGTTCGAAGCAATCGTGCCGAATTGTTCCGAAGCTTTGAAACAATTCCAACACCTCAGAGCTGTTTAGGGTGAAACAAATCTGTCAAATGCTTCGTATTGGAGATGTAGTCTTTGAAGTTTGTGGCTTGCTGTGTTACCTGTGTTCAGTCTTTGTCAAAAACTAAGCAGCATGCCCGTGGTCATTTACTGGATGGGAGACCACATGAAGTCACAATAAAGAGAATCTTATTGCTGCCACTATGTGTTCTCTAAATCACTTTCTTCTTATAGAAACTCTCGATTTTTGACCATTCTGAGAGTTTTGACCACTGCTTCGAAACATCGTTCAAAATCCCCATGTCATGTGACCAAAGTTAAGTGAACCTTCGGTGCATTTCACCGGTGTCGGCAGGCGTGCCCGTGCGTTCAATTAACAGTGTAGCTTTCTCCTAAACAATAACCATGATGGTTTTTTGCACGGTAGCCCAGGCTGCTCAAATGTGGTTCGATCCCCATTTGATTTGTAAGGTATTGTTTCAGACCGTATCTGTTTTCATACTTCACCATTAACCACACAGTTTCAACTAAACTCTCAGAATGGTCAAAAATCGAGAGTTTCTATAAGAAGAAAGTGATTTAGAGAACACATAGTGGCAGCAATAAGATTCTCTTTATTGTGACTTCATGTGGTCTCCCATCCAGTAAATGACCACGGGCATGCTGCTTAGCTTTTGACAAAGACTGAACACAGGTAACACAGCGAGCCACAAACTTCAAAGACTACACTACAGAGGGGTGTAGTGGTAAAATAAGAGGTGGATTACCTCTACTCACATTAGCTACAAAAGACAGCTACAAGTCCACCAACTTTCCGTTGAGGCTGTAAACAAGGCTATGCTTCACAGGTAGTCTTGAAGTTTGTGGCTCGCTGTGTTACCTGTGTTCAGTCTTTGTCAAAAGCTAAGCAGCATTGTCATGTTTGTCCGGGACCGACTTTACAATGTTGTCTTTACAATGTTGGTCCAGGGCCGTCTTTATAATATTGGTCAGGGACCGTCTTTAGAATTTTTGTCCAGCACGGTTTTTACAATGTTAATCCTGGACCAACATTGCCATGTTGATCCTGGACCAACATTGTAAAGACGGTCCTGGAACAACATGGTGATGTCACTCCTGGAAGATGAACAACAAACACAAGTCACTGCTTTAGCCTATAACCAAGAAGAGACCCAATAGTTGATATAGCTTTGAAGCTGATTTAGCAATCTTGTTGCCATGGTAATTCGTGCTAATGTTAGCTGCTAGGCTAGGTAAAATACAAACAAATTGCTTGCTAATAGGCAATACAGATCTGTCAGTTGTCGTTAGATAGATTTTTTTCTTGTTACATTTCTGAGAAACTTGCCATGTTTATACCTTTATACAATAAGCTGCAAAATATTTTTTTCTGCTTTCTTTATTCCAGGTCCATCATAGGGAAGTTTGTCCAGGTACATCACAGTGAAGCTGGTCCAGGCCCATCACAGAGAAGTTGCTTCATGTCCATCACAGGGAAGTTGGTCCAGGTCCATTATAAGGAAGTTGACCCAGGTCCATCACAGTGAAGCTGGTCCAGGTCCATCACAGAGATATGTTGGTCCAGGCTCATCATAAGAAAGTTGGTCCAGGTCCATCATAAGAAATAGCACTCTGCACACACTCTGCTCTGGTCTGGACCCAAATGAATGGTCAATAGCCTTGTGCAATGGCAGCAACGTCTGCTACAAAAGCGATACATCACTTTTTCAATTAAATTTTCTCCTCATTCATCTGTTTATACTATAATTTAAGGGGGTGGAAAGATAGGTTTAGTAGGGGATTGACTTTTGCCATATTAAGCTATGGAGACTGATGGAGTGTGGGTCGGTGAGAGAACTTATTTGGAAAAATATATTTAATTATATTTAAAAAAAATAAAATATATTTTTTTGTATTTTATTTTCTATTATATTTTATATTCTATTTTTAATTATCTACAAGAGGCCAGACAACATCAGAGACTATGAAAACAGACTGCCCACCTGCACCAACCGCAATATTTCCAGATGGAAATTATCCATGTGGGCATTGTGCACAGGACAATTTCACACACAAATGTGACTCCTTCAATCACCCTATAACAGGAAAAGAACTATGGGTTAGAGGAAAAATCTCATGCAGCACTACTAATTAGGTATATTTGATGTCCCTGTGGGAAAGCATATGTAGGAAAAACACGCAGGATGTGAACACAGAAGCAACATCAGACACAATCATGATAAGAGTCCCTTGGCTGTTCATTTAAACAAATTTGGACACCCACTCTCAACTCTGAGGTACATAGGGATAGAACAAGTCAAAAACCACTGAAGAGGAGGGGACATAGACAGTCAGCTTTTAAAAAGAGAGGCTTTTTAGATCTACCACCAGCAAGGGCGGAGTGGCAATCGGGAGCAAAGCCTCCTGGGAATGGGGAATGTGTTTCTGGTTTATCCAATGAACCGATTGCAGGTCAAGTCTATTTACAGAAATGTAGGGGGATAAATGAGCGGCCCCTCTTCTAATGGCATGACCCTACAAGTGATCAAGTTCGAGGACAACTACAGGATTTTTGACAGTCGACGGATTTGCGTGGTTGCTTGCTGTTTTAAGGCAGAGAGAAAGGTGCCGGTGCCTTCAGAATTTTCCCGGTGGATTTTAGTGCCCCACTTCGCCCCTGACCACCAGGGAACTTTGGCCCCAAGAGGGCTTAATGAAGATTTTGTAATCAGACCTTTTCTGTAATATGAACTTGTAATATGGACTGTGAACAGAAAGTCTAATGAATTATTGAACTCTACATTTTTTTCAAATCTGCATTTGTATACACTAGAGATTTGTTGTTTCTTATAGAATGTTTCTTATAATGTTCTTATGCATTTGTTTGGCATTAGTCACACCACAAGCTTGCCTGGCTCCCCCCTATACTGTAGGCCAGGTGATTTAGACCATGTGCAATGCCTGTGTTTGCAATGAATCTGAGGAAGAACAATCAAGGTCATAACGTCTTGCAAAACTATGAGAAAATAAAATGAAGCAACTTCTCGGTGATGGGCCTGGACCAGCTTCACTGTGATGGGCCTGGACCAGCTTCACTGTGATGGACCTGGACCAACTTCCTTATGATGGACCTTGACCAACTTCCCTGTGATGGACAGGGACAAACTTCCCTATAATGGGCCTGGAATAAACAAAGCAGACAAAAATATTGTGCAACTTATTGTATAACGGTTTAAACATGGCAAGTTTCTCAGAAATGTAGCAAAAAAGAAAAACAGTCTAACGACAACTGACAGATTTGTATTGCCTCTTAGCAAGCTATGTTTTGTATTTTACCTAGCCTAGCAGCTAACATTAGCACAAATTACCATGGCAACAAGACTGCTAAATGAGCTTCAACTATTGGGTCCCTTCTTGGTAATAGGCTAAAGCAGTCACTTTTGTTTGTTGTAACATCACCATTTGGTCCAGGACCGTCTTTACAATGTTGATCCATGATGGTCCGATGTTGGTCCAGGATTATAAAAATGGTGCTGAACCAAAATTCTAAAGACAGTCCTGGACAAACATGACAATGTGGGTCCTTGAATGACGATCCTGGACCAACATTGACAGTCCTGGACAAACATGACAATGTGGGTCCTGGACCAACATTGTAAAGACGGTCCTGGACAAACATGATCCTGGACCAACATTGTAATGATGGTCCTGGACAAACATGACAATGTGGGTCCTGGACCAACATTTTAAAGACGGTCCTGGACCAACATTGTAAAGACAGTTCTGGACAAACATGATAATGTGGGTCCTGGACCAACATTGTAAAGACGGTGCTGGACCAACATTGTAATGACGATCCTGGACAAACAGGACAATGTGGGTCCGGGGACAATGATGGTCCTGGACAAACATGACCCTGGACCAACAATGTAATGACGGTCCTGGACTAAATGACAATGACAAACATGACAATGTGGGTCCTGGACCAACATTAAAGACGGTCCTGGAAAACATGACAATGGGGTCCTGGACCAACATTCTCCTGGAAAACATGACAATGTGGGTCCTGGACCAACATGGCTAAAGGTGGTCCTTGGCAAGAAGACCATGTATAAACAAAAGTGACTGCTTTTCAGCCTATTACCAAGCTACATTAGTAGTCCAAAAGTGTGCTCCTTAGCCAGTGAACTAACATTACACCTACCTATTAGCAAGCTAATGTAATGTATGTCCCCTAGCCTAGCCTCTAACATTTGCAAAAATAACAGCGGCACCAAGATTGCTAAATAAGCTTCAAAGCTACTTCAACTACTGTATCCCTTCGAAATAAGTTTTTAAAAGATGCATAGCCACTGAATTACCTATTAGGAAGCTAATGTATTACAGTAAATGTATGGTCCCTAGCCTGGTAGCTAACATTAAACAAACATAGAACCAAGTCAGCTAAAGCAAAAATAAAAACAATCTAAGGTGCATATGTTCAGATTCCACTCAGAATTATTTTATTTTACAACTATTTTACACACATATGCAAGGACCTACCCGTATTGAGATACAAGTTATGGTGACCCACTGGTTGTTTCTGGAGGGAAATTTCAAAATGGCAATGGGAGAAGCAGAAGGCTCACATTGATGACATCACAAGGCTGTGATTGGTTAAAGAGTTGTTGGTCCAGGACCGTCTTTAGAATGTTGGTCCAGGAACAACTCTTACTTGAACAAATCACGGTCACCGTTTGAGCACAGTGGTGGTCAGCAGGCTCGGACTGGTAATCTGTACAACTGGGCAAATGCCCGGTGGGCCGGTCCACATGTGGGCCGGTGACCTCGGGAATTAAAAAAAAAAAAAAAATTTACGTTATTTAGACTAGGCCTATTTGCGGCCCGTCATGTAGGCATAGGCCTAGCCTATAAATGCAGTTGCATCCATTTGGCTTGGGGGGTGACAGGTCAATCATTTTGGCCTCTTCATGACAGATTCAGTGTGTGTTACGATCGCGCCCCCCTGCCCCACCCCTCAAGTGGATTTGTCCAAGCAGCCGCTAGGTTTGTGGGAAATATAGCCCTCTGAGTGCATGGTAGCCTAGTAGGTGCCCTCCGGCTGGTGTTCACATCATCACAGTTTAACCGTAAACAGCAACCAGAGGTCTAGTTTTATTCCATAAATATATTGTTTTATAGACGTTAGTTGCACGCTAGCTACCAAGAGCTTCCATTTACTGCACATGTAGGCTACTGTAGTGCGGTTCTGTCAACATAAAAAAACTACGGGTAGTCTACAATTTTTAAGCACAACTTGGTGGAAAAGTGTAGCACCATTCATTTTTTGAGCTGATCCTACTCAAAAGGAACTTCAAAGTATTTCCCATAGTAGGCCCTAGCCTTTAGCTCACAAAAGTGAAACTTGGAAAGTGGAAGTCTCTCCACCGAGTGTTACATTAAATGCACAATCAATCGGGGTAGGTTAGTAACAGCCTAAAAATTGATGGCAAAAACTTGGGCAAAAACGTTTAGTATGCTATACACTTGTGGTGATAGCCTACAGTTAATGTGAATCGCGGACTATAACCAAATTAAAGGAGATTTGCACCAAATTAAGGCTGTGGTTGTGTTTCTACAACATGTTGGCACAAAACGTAATTTCTGTCAACTATGACGATGTCCATGTTCAGTAGCTTATATTTTTTAGTCAAGCAGTGACGTGGTTTAATGCATGGGGTAACATGACGTGAGAGACAGAATATGAGACTTGCCTATCCCTGAATCCTGTCCTTCTCAAATCACTTTAAAATGGTGTGATTAGCAACCAGAATTTTAAAAAAAATCCCGGAGAGAGACACCCCCGGACCCGTGTTATTGTGATCATAGGCTATAGATCTAAAATCAAAATGTTTGCTACAGCATAATACTGTAGGCCTACTGGGTGTTTGCTATTTATGGGGGAATCAGGGGGGGATTTTTTTTTTTTTTTTTTTTGTCGTCCGGTCCAGTGGTGGGCTGGTCCAGGAGAAAATTGCCTGGGCCGAATTTTGTTCCCAGTCCGACCCTGGTGGTCAGTGAGCATCTCTCTGGCCTAGTGCGAATGGAAATTGGATTCCATGGTTGATGTGCAAAAAGAGGGATAATCCAGGATTACCGGTGCAGATAAACGCTCTCCATAAACTGCCCATCAGCCTCCACAAGACCACCAAGAGAGAAACAGAAGGTTTCATGGATGAAAAAAATAAATAAACAATAAAAGAGAGGGAGTGAGAGAAGAGATAGAGAAAAGAGAGAAAACAATGACTTAGAAGAATCAAAAATTAGATGCAAGAGAAATGGAGAGTTGACCTAAAAGGGATAACACAGTGTGATCTGACGAAGGCAGGCGGGGAGGGTGGGGTGATCTCATTACATGAAATTGCGGCCCTGTTGTAATGCCCCATGCTGGCAACGGCAGCTGGCAGAGGTTTGGCTGTGCCAATTAGGATGCCCATCCGAGGAGAACAGGATACCACGAGAGGGGGGACATCACACCACAAGTGCTCACTCAGTTCTGGCTCGGCGAGAAGCTTCTCTGTTCTCTGCACTCTGAATCAGCCTCTATCCAGGGACAGCGAGCGCCGGCATGTAATCCAAAGTGATGTCTGGAGAAAAGAGGCAGAGCAGAGAAGCACTTCATGCAATGCAGATGGATAAAAATTACCACTTATTGTCTGATGAAATGGGAAAGACATTGGGTACATAAAACAGAAACCCTACGCGTTTTCCCGCTCCACTCCATGTGGCTCTGCGTGAGGCTACATCAGCAAAAGGATGGATCTTCTCCACTGCAGTGCATTCTGCCTCTTGCTCCCAAAAACATTTAGGCCATTTTTGTTTTTTTAAATGGATGTTTCAAAAATTCAGGTTCATGAGACAATCCTGGACATTTATCCTTTTTCATGCCTCTAACGACATTTATCCTTTTTCCTTATACCTTAAATTTACCACCACCTGATCCCTGCCTGCTCTATGTAAACCTTGCCTAGTTCTTTTTTATGCCTGTAGTAAATGCCTCTTAATGTCTGTCCTATGCATGCATGCACTGCATCCTTGGCTTAAGTGTTCCCCGATTTCAGCGCATTTCCCAGTAGTTTTTCTCGCGTTGCACACTGCTCCTTTTACTGCTCCAGGTGCTGCTCCTCTGGCAACGAGCCTACTGTAGCGTTTGGATATTCTAACGATCACGCTTTACTTTAATCGCAGAGAGCGAGCGACCAGGGCTCGCAAGACCCTCAGCACTCTCTTTTAGTTCTCGGTACCACCGCCAAGAGGGAAAAGTTGCGAACAAAACGCTAACGTAGTCTCTCGCACACACACACACACAAAGTTGTTCACATATGCCCCCCCACGCACACACACATTCATACAAAAAATACACACACAGGCCTTTTCTTTCACAAATATACAGACCCAGTGGCAAACATACACATTATGCAAGCACACGTGAAGACACACACACACACACACACACGCACGTGTGCTTGCATGTGTATATGTTTGCCACTGGGTCTGTATATTTGTGAAAGAAAAGACCTGTGTGTGTATTTTTTGTATGAATGTGATAATATTTATCAAATTAAAAAAGTCTTAGGCCTAATGCGAGACTTCACTACAGTAGTCTACAGTGTGGCCCAGGCAAGTGACAGACCTGCAAGCCTCCCCCTCCTCTCCTCCACTCTTCTCTCCTTTCCCTCTCTTCTCTCTATCCTCCTCCCACCCACTCCATCCCTCTCTCTCTACTTCTCTGTATTTCTCCTGCCAGGGTGTGCGACTTCATCAGTCTTACTGTCACACTTGCTCGCCCTTTTGAATAGAAGTCATAATTCAAACGGAGCAGCTTGAGTGGCCGCTACCCTCGAAATGTCTGTTCTCACGTGCCTCAAGACACCCACAAAGGTGTGCACTAGGGTGGTTCACAATATAATGGTATAAGTAAAAGTTTTCAAAATTTTGCCAGATCGCGTTTTGCCTTGTTCTTATTGACATTTTGAACATCTGTACCAAAAATTGAGCCAATAGGACACCAGTAAAGGGTGGCACACTTTTTCACAATTGCTCAACCTAAGAATGCATAACTTCCGCAGGAACCAGAAACATGAACAAAATAAAAGATAAGTATGGTCATTAATAATCTCTCCCTGTACTTATACTAAATGAGTAAGAACATTAGAACAGTTCAAACACTGACACTATTCACTGTATGATGACTTTGTTCTTTTGATACTTTATCTCTGTGTCCTTGCACAACATGGAGCAAAAATTGCTTTTGGTGTTAGTTTCGCACAGATTGTTGACAGCGTTTAATAAAGGCAATGCCTCTCTCTGCGCTGTCGTTGATGACCTTCAAGGAATTAACTTTTTGACGCAGATTCACATCTGTGAGAATGGACCTCACATCAGGGTTACTTCTGCCATCCATTTGGCCTTCAGTAAGAACCTCAAAGAAGTGGATTGAGCAGCGAGTGACGAGGCCAGAGATGGTAGCTGTACTGCTCTTGTGGAAGAAAGTCTTTGAGCATCTTCCCAAGGCGTCTTTCAAGATTTCTCAGCATTGTCTCTTTTTCTTCAACATCAACACAACAACAACAACAACATTTGTTACGTTACGTTTATTTAGCGCTTTTCTCAACACAAAGCGCTTCACAGGGAATGGGGGACCTCACTAACCACTACCAATGAGTTCTTCAGACAGATACCACAAATGTCATCCAATGCTCTTCAATGCAGCATCTGCAAAGGTTTTATCCGGATACCAATACATCATGTATTGTGTGTGTGTCAATATTGTGAAAAAGTGTGCCACCCCTAAATGTGCAGCAATTGACTCCATTTTTGGTACAGATGCTTGTGAACAAGATGGGTGAACTAAGAGCGAGGATACAGTTTCAAAGAGACATCAGGGACTGTAACATTCTATGCTTTACTGAGACATGGCTGAACTTGTACCGGACTGTGCCATCACTCCGGTGGAGTTTTTCTCTGCTGCTCGCTCTGACAGGACTGAGGAATCTGGAAAATCGAAAGGTGGCGGTGTTTGCATCATGACGAACAGCAAGTGGTGTGATCCTAGAAATGTCACCGTTCTTTCAAAGTCCTGCTCGCCTCATCTAGAACATCTAGCGATCGTCTGTCGACCCTTCTACCTGCCCCGTGAGTTTACTTCGGTAATATTCAACGCTGTCTACATTCCTCCACAAGCCAACACAGATGCTGCGGTTTCAGAATTGCAAGAAGTGTTAAATAGACAACAACACACGCACCCTGAAGCTGCGCTTTATTGTGGCGGTGATTTCAATCAAGTACATCTGAAGCGGTCCATGCCTGAATTTATTCAACACATTCACTTCCCTACACGTGGTGACAACACACTGGATCACTGCTACACACAGTTCAAGAACAGTTACAAAGCTAAGTCTCTACCAGCTTTCGGAAAATCAGATCATGCCGCTGTTTTCCTACTGCCTATGTACAAACACAGAAGTCAGACGGACCCCACAGTGACGAAGGAGGTCAAGCGCTGGACTGACCAATCGGAAGCCAGGCTACAGGACGCCCTTAGCAACGTTGACTGGGAGATGTTCAAGAAGATGTTCAGCCGTGGCCTACTGGTTAGCACTCTGGACTTGTAACCGGAGGGTTGCCGGTTCGAGCCCCGACCAGTGGGCCGCGGCTGAAGTACCCTTGAGCAAGGCACCTAACCCGTCACTGCTCCTGTGTTGAAGCAGGCAGCTCACTGCACCGGGATTAGTGTGTGCTTCACCTCACTGTGTGTTCACTGTGTGCTGTTTGTGTTTCACTAATTCACCGATTGGGTTAAATGCAGAGACCAAATTTCCCTCACGGGATCAAAAAAGTATATATACTTATACTTAACTCTGCTGACATAAATGAGTTTACGGAAGTATCATTGAGTTACATCAATATGCTAACTGATTCCATCATCCCAACTGTAAAGATCCGAAGCTTCCCTAACTAGAAGCCATGGGTGGATAGAGAAGTGAGAACGGCATTAAAGACACGCACCATGACTTATAATGCTGGGCTTATTTCAGGGGATATGACGGATTACAAAGCAGCATCTTATAGTTTACGTAGAGCTATTAAAGATGCTAAGCGGCGCTATAGAGACAAAGTTGAAGCTGATTTCTTGGAGGGTGATCCAGCACGAGTGTGGAAAGGACTCCGAACCATCACTGGCTTTGAAAGAAAGTCCCCTCCTATGATGAATGTGAGTAAAGCCCTCCCTGATGAACTTAATGCTTTTTATGCTCGCTTTGACATGAAAAACACAGACTATCTTGCACTAGCTACAGCATGTGAAGCAAATGAGGATGCACCTTTCTGTGTCTCTGAGGTCGATGTGAGCAATGCCTTTAGGAGGGTTAATTGTAGAAAAGCTGCTGGACCGGATGGAATTTCTAACAGGGTTTTGAAATCCTGCACTGCTCAGTTAGCTCCTGTGTTCACTTATATCTTTAACACATCATTGGCTCAAGAGATAGTTCCTACTTGCCTCAAGCAGTCTGTTATTGTTCCAGTACCGAAAAACAAAAGTCCATCATGTCTGAATGACTACTGCCCAGTAGCCCTGACGTCTACAGTGATAAAGTGTTGTGAGAAGCTTGTGAAAAACATTATCTGCTCATCCCTCCCTGCCTCCTTCGACCCCCTCGAATTTGCTTACAGAGAGCCAACAGGTCTACAGAGGATGCCATCTCAAACCTCATGCACACCACCTTAACTCACCTGGAGGAGGGAAATGGGAATTATGTGAGGATGCTGTTCATTGACTTTAGTTCAGCATTCAACACGATAGTACCTCTCACCTTGGTCACAAAGATGAAGGCCTTAGGACTGAACACCACCCTGTGTCACTGGATATTTGACTTCCTCACCAACCGTTCACAAGTGGTTAGAGTGGGGGGTCTGACATCTGACTCATTAACCATCAGCACTGGTGCTCCCCAAGGCTGTGTTTTGAGTCCACTGCTGTACAACATCTACACACATGACTGCAAAGCCAACAGTAGTCATACCTCCATCATCAAGTTTGCAGATGACACAGTGATCTTGGGCCTGATTATTAACAACAATGAACAGCTCTACTTGGATCAGGTTGATGAGGTGGCACAGTGGTGTCAATCTAACAGCTTGACACTGAATATCAATAAAACCAAGGAAATGGTAGTGGATTACAGAAGGAAGCAGCAGAACTACAGTTACACCCCACTAATGATCAGCGGGCAACCTGTAGAGAGAGTCACAAGTTTTAAATACCTTGGTGTCCACATTACTGAAGACTTAACATGGACTGTTAACACTCAATATGTTCTGAAGAAGTCCAGACAACGACTCTACTTCCTTCGTCAGCTAAGGAAATTCAAAGTTTCTACATCCATCTTGAAGGCCTTCTACACTTCAGCGGTTGAGAGTGTTCTAACTGGTAGCATCA
The DNA here is from genome assembly GCF_017589495.1 of Alosa alosa. Classification (NCBI taxonomy): domain Eukaryota; kingdom Metazoa; phylum Chordata; class Actinopteri; order Clupeiformes; family Clupeidae; genus Alosa; species Alosa alosa. The sequence goes on along the minus strand of NC_063192.1, from coordinate 26,832,905 downwards.
TCACCTGGTATGGGAACTCCACAGTTAGAGATTGTAGTACTCTGCAGAGAGTAGTGCGCTCAGCTGAACGTGCTATAAGAACTTAACTCCCTGCTCTACAAGATATCTATTCCAGAAGAGTACTCCAAAGAGCCCAAAAGATTCTGAAGGACTTTTCTCATCCTAACAATGGATTATTCCTACCGCTGAAATCAAGAAGACGCCTATGTAGTCACAAAGCCAGAACTGAGAGACTCAGGAGAAGTTTTTATCCCCAGGCCATCCGAACTCTGAACTCACACTATACTGACTTTGCACACATTCACTCCTCAGCACTCTCAAACATTTCCCAACTCTGAATTCACACTATACTGAATGCACTCATTCACTCCTCAGCACTCATGACCCCCCCCCCCCCACACACACACACCTACATGATTTTAGCACTTTTACACCCCTCTCCCTATGCTACAGACCTTTTATTTATTTTCTTATTTCATCACACGTCACACAGATCTGACTTTCTCCAACTTTTGCACATCTCCTTTTTTATTTATTATTTTTGATTTCTCCTCCATCTATCTACCCATGTCCTTGATTGCCTAGCCTTTCTGCCCCCCCCATCCCCAACCCACAACACACACATCATCACTGTCATCACCTCACATACATACAGCACCTGCTTGCCAGTAAGCCTCCTCTACATGGCATACTGCCCACCTTGGTTTCTTCCTTGGTAAGGGAGTTTTTTCCTTGCCCCTGTTGGGTGCTCCTTGTTGGTGCCCCAATCCCAATCCTCCCCCATCTTTCTTATGCAGCCCCCCCCATAAATGCACAAATAGGCTGACACCAGACATAATTTCACTGCATTTATTACTTCCAGTAACTATATGCATGTGACAATAAACTTCCTTGTATCCTTGTACAATGCCAATTGGAACAAGACAAAACGCGATCTGGCAAAATTTGGTGAAAATTAATTTTGTGAACCACCCTAGTGTGCACACTCACACACTCAAAAATATAAAATCTCATAGGCACTCACACAGGACAATACCCACACGCTGTGCTGACACACACACTCATCCACTCACCACATGTGCACATTCCATTATGTACACACAAAACCACACACACACACACACACTTGAATTTGAATTTTCAATAAAGTATCTATCTATATATCTATCTATCTATCTATCTATCACACACACACATACACACACATGTGCATGCCCACACATAAAAACACAGTAACAAACACACACACACACACACACAGCAGTGATTCATCATACTCCCTAGAGGAGGCCATGTACAGGGCTTGAAGGTGAGCATCCCACTCAATGGCTCCTGTCGATGTTTTTCTCTCTCTTTTCCCACACCCCCATGCCCCCTCAAACAACCCTGAAGGGCATCTGAGGGCAGTAGATCTCCCCTTTTGATGGGCCAGCTTGCCACCCACTCATGTGTGAAATGTGAATGTGTGTGTGTGTGTCTGGGGTTGGGGAGTCCCAAGGATATCCATCCGACAGGCATGATTAGGGTAGGGTGGCGGGTAGTGTTAGGCAGGCGAGGTGGGGTGGGTGTTTGATGAATGAGGCGTCGTGAGAGAGGGATGAGGTAGCTGCATCGCGGCGTCTCATAGATCTTACAGTCTTCATTGTCGCCACACTGAGGCCTTAGTGCCGACTTCCTGTGCAGTATGTAACTTCCTCCCTCCCTCTGTCTTTACACACACACAAATATACACATAGAACAGCTGTTCTCCTCTCCTTCAGTCTAACTTTCTCTCTCTCTCTCACTGCCTCTCTCTCTCCCTCTCTCTCTGTATCGTACTGGTAGTAGAGCGCATGTAAATGTCTCTCTTAAAGGGGAACTTGCCAACTATTTCAACTTAATAAACCCGTTTAGAAATCATTTGGATGGTTAAATGACCTGTTCCGGTGAAAACAGTGACTTTCCCTGCTCCCCCTAATGTCCCCAGGCGGAAAATCAACCTTGCAACATTGGGACTACCATCCCGGTAAGTGAAGTGAGAAACAAGAAACTCGTTTTAAATCGTGTTTCTTAACTTATAACATCCACATTGTTCTGCCAAACTTATGCTAACCGTATGCTAACTTGTAAACAAATCCATGTGCTTTATTGTTGCTTTTTTCCACAGTTTCAAATAGCATAATGCACTACTTCTTCAGCAGAGTGGGAAATTTAGCTAATCCTACCAAGCGGGGCTTTAAAAGGGTTCTTTGCGCGAAAGCTGAAGGCTGTAGCAGGCTGTCAGTCTGTCTTTGGTGAGACGTACCCCTTAATCAATGCCCACCGTATACCCCTGAGTCAAGGCTTTGTCAAGCCTCGATATGTCTACATAGCCTAGATATGTCTAACGTGCTTCATAGTATACCCCACAGGACTGAACACCAACACCGAGGAAATATTGATGGGGTACATAGCAACAAAATAGGCCAGTTCTCTCTTGTGTGAGCCAGTCACATCTCCACTAATGGTTTGAAACAACAGTGTTTATGTTTTCCAACCCCCAAAGTTAAGGGTAAAGTTTAAAGTAAAAAAAAAAAAGTTTCTCTGACAAACCCATTTATGTATGAAGATGTGGCACGAGATCCTGAGCCCTGACTGGAGTTGCCCGACACCCAAGTCTCGGCGGAGTCAGTCTTGAAAAAGCCATTAGCCTTTAAAAGGCTGGGTCAAATGACTTCTGCACAGAGAGTAAGTCCACGGGATGCTAAGCTGCTTGGGTTCAGTGGAAATATTGTGGAGGGTGGCCCTGATGTATTAAGGCTGACTACACAAAGTGTATTTTAAAAAGTGCTTGGGGATGGAATGAGTGTGTGTGTGTGTGTGTGCGTGCATGTTGAGAGATGGAGAAAGAGAGAGAAGGGGGGATTTATGTGATTTAAAAAAAGGGGTGGAGGGATTTTAATATTCAGAGTTGGAGGGTAATGACCCCCAACCACCACCATCCACATTAGCCCATACACTGTGGTCTGTTGCAGTGTGAGGTGACTCAGCAGAGGGGGAAAGATTAATATCACAGTAATTGTAGTAATTTGTCATACTCTCTTCATGAAGAACATGGGGGTCGTTATTCCAGCGATCACAGACAAAACTTTAAACAATGATTGATTTGTGTCCATTAATAGCCACATCCATTCAGCGCTTCCACTGAGGCCTTGTAATGATACAGTATTGACGCCCATTCAGAACCAGACTCAAATAGACAAATGGACTTAATAAACTGATAGCTGTTCATATTCATAGTTGATCTTAAGGCAAGCAACAATACTTCATCTATTGGCAGCTACCTCCAACCAACCTATCCAACCTTTTGAGTGAATTATTCTGGAAGAGATGAGAGCCTCTTCTGGGCCAGAGCTGGGACCAGCTGGAAATTCTGTCTCACTGCGAAAATTAAAGCAGGTGCTTTTTGTCAGAATGTATTGCTGTTATTTCTATAAAGCTCTGTTGATCTTGTTTTTTTGTTTGTTTGTTTGGTGTTAGATATATGTAACCCCTTTTTAACGAGTGCTAGTCACTCAGCACAGTAAAGGTTAACTTAGTTACACTAAATGACACTAAGTAATGGCACGACAGGATCCTGAATTCTCAGCGGTGGAATAGTGAGTTGGCTGAGATTACTGATACCATAAATATAACTGTTTAGCTGTGTAGTAGGAGTATAAATGGTAAATATGAATATGAATAATAAGAAGTGATTACAAATTTAGTAGTGCGGTGCCTCCACTGTGGAAATACTACACTTACCCTCAGTGCAGGATGTATCTCCCCAGAATTTAAATAGTGTGTGTATCATAAAATGGTGAATGTAGAGCTAATATCTGCAGGTGTATTAATTACTATGCACTGCCTAGGCTACCTGAACAACACAGTTGCCATGCAGAGAATAAGCTGCCAACACCCAAGGTATATAGTAAAATATTAATTATAATTAATATATTAATATAGCAATATAAAAAGCAGAAATATTGATAATTAGAAATACTTCCCTAAGAAGCCAAAAGCAATGCAGTTATCAAAGATATGCATAGATCAGTAACACACCTGCTCCAGAGAGGAACAAAACCATTACATTGCATTGAGTGGAAAGTGTAGGGTGTTGAGCCTGACCTACCGTCATTGGTCGATAGTAATCTCAAACAATTAATTGGAGTCAGTCACCTCAATAGCGCAAACTTCCTTGTTTAGTGTAAGTTCACTGAAGAATTAAAACGTAAATTTCCATGTTTTTGTCTCGGTCGATATCAACATGAAGCTGAGTGCCTGACCTGCAAAGCAGGCACTTACATGTCAGTCGTAAATAAAGGTGCCAACGACCGACCTACAGGTAGGCTACACAATATTCAGCAAAGCATCAAACGGCAGCGAGGGGTGAGAGCTCATCAGCTAAAGTGACAGAGTTTTTTGACCTTAACATTACGTCTCCAAAAACATTTTGATGGCACATCAACTCATAACCATAGACTGTAAAAAATATAACATGACGAACACTTCTGCCATTGTCTGAGCGGCCTTCTCTTGACGATTGCCGACCTAGCAACTTTCTAGCTTTGGGTAGGAAACTGCACTTTGGTTATCCCTTTAAACTGCCTTTAAAGGATAGCCTGCACACTGACAACAGCAGATGTCAACTAGAAAAGCATTTCGTGAAGGAAATACAGTGCATGAAAATGCAAAAAATATGATGTAAAATATCATAAAGAGTAAAAACAAACTATATTGGTTGCTAGGTAGATGAGGTTTAATAGAGTTGGAATGACTGAACAGTTAAATAGGTGGACAGTTTATATAGTTAAATGATTTGCTTGGTAGATAAGGTTTAAGATAGTTGGAATGATTGAACGGTTAAATAGGTGGATAATTTAAATGGTTAAATTATTTAGGTAGATAATTGACGATAACTGACAGTTGGAATGGCTCTAATGTTTGCTAGCAGTTATGCTTACTATGTTATCAAAGATAATAATGTTAACCAAGTTACTTAACAGTTAACTTAGCTAATGTTTTCATTTTTAGTAGTTATGCTAACTAGCATGTTAGCAATGCTAACATGTTAACTATGTTAACCATGTGACTTAGCTAACCTAGCTAATCATTTTTAGTAGGTATGTTAACTATGCTAACTAGCATGCTAACATGTTAAGTATGCTTACCATGTGACTTAGCTAACTTAGCTAATCATTTTTAGTAGGCATGCTAACTATATTAGCTAACCTATCTAATCATTTTTAGCAGTTATGCTAACTATGCTAACTAGCATGTTAGCATGCTAACTATACTAACCATGTTACTTAGCTAATCATTTTTAGCTGTTTTGCTAAAAATGCTAACAACATGCTAGCATGCTAACTATGTTAACCATGTTACTTAGCTAACTTAGCTAATCATTTTTAGTAGTTATGCTAACTAGCATGCTAGCATGCTAACTATGTTAACCATGTTACTTCGCTAACTTAGCTAATCATTTTTAGCAGTTTTGCTAAAAATGCTAACTATCATGCTAACATGCTAACTATGCTAACATGTTACTTAGCTAATAATTTTTAGCAGTTTTGTTAAAAATGCTAACAATGTTAGCAATGCTAACTATGCTAACCATGCTAACTAGCTACAGTGGGTAGGAGTCATAGTTGATGACAAGTAACAGTTACAATGGCTGAACAGTTAAAAAGTTCAGTAGTTTAAAGGGTTAAATTGTTTAACAGTGAAATATTGTAGTGAGGACTTTTATTTTGAAACAGTTTTTGGCAGAGGAAGCAGTTGAAAAGGATGTGTAGTCTTAATAGGGCCAGTTTGTATGCTTAAAGCCTGAGACTGGCAGTTGGGCCAGGTGGCCTGAACACCTGCCATAGGATTCTAATTGCTGTGATGTCATAAAGGGCAATGTTAAGTCAATGGGGACATTTTGATAGTTTTTAATTAATAGTTTAAAAAGACATAGCACTCTTGTCCTAAGTAAGACCTACGTGACAATGTTTGAATGAAGTTTCTACGTTAAACGGTTGAAGCTGCATTAAACGCGTTAGAAGAAGAAGAATAAGAAGAAGCCTTGGAAGAACAGTATAGTGCATTTTCATGCACTATAATAATCCTCTATCTAGGCTACTGTAGCCTATATGCAGGTGAATTAAATATATTGGCATAACATAAGGGATAGATGTAGGCCTATTTCTTTACAAAAAAAAAATATCTAATAATAATGGATTGAAAAGAGGTAGGCCTAATAATAGACCAGACATAATTGAATAGATATAAGAAAATGGACAACATATCCACATCAGTCCCCATCAACACAACTGTTTTCACAGGTCAGGATTATTAAGCTCTAAAACAGATTGTTCAAAATTATAGAGCTAGGCTACTGTAAAAGATTCAGTTTGTATTTTCAGAAACACCTTGGATCAAATTTAGAGATATGCAACATTAAAGATGGGTTGCCATCCAAATATATCTTGCGCGTATAGAGCTAGCTTTTATTAGAGTGCATGAAAATGCAATCTACTGTTATCCGATTTCTTAATATTATTCTTCTTTAACCCTTAAAGGAGTACTGTCACACCCATAGACTGTATATATAGAACTGGACAGTGTGCCGTCTGTTAAGAGTGATGCGAGCGTTAGTCCAGAGCCCCCTGGTGGCTGGCTGCAGTACAATGTGTAACTCCGCCCATCCCCATGTATTTCAATGGCCAAGTAGCCAACTTTCCGTGTCACTTTTCTCATCTAAAACTATTTTTGTATCAACAACTTTTTATTCGAAAAAATTGTTTTCAAGATGCTTCAATACACACAATTTTTCTTTTCTCGCTGAAATTATTTTTTTTAATGTTATATTAACAAATCTAAAAGGGCGTGTTTACACCTATGATTGACATCTGGCTGCAGACACTACGCGTCATCGCTCACTTATTTTAACACCTGATTTCGACCCTATGATTTCGACACATAATCTAACCTAAATAAGTGTTGCTGTTATTATCATTAGGCTATATCTTATCACAGTCTGACTAAATACATATTGATAGTCATACATTGTGTAGTTGCTGGTAAGAGACATCGTTGTTAGTTGTGACAGATTCTTTGTGAAAAAAAATATGTTCTGTTCTTTCGTAGATGCTAAGTATATTAGCTCATAGCATGCTACATCATGCTAGCATTAGCCAGTTGATAGGTAAAGTAAAAGGGCTCTGCTATATTGATCCGGTGGCGTTAGCCATAGTCACCATCATTTACAGTCCTACTTGTTTCAAAATGGTTTAACGTAACCAGTGATTGCCGCCATCATCGTTGCAACTTCATTTGAATATACTTTGTCACTGGAGAAGGCGATGTAAAGTTTCATTAACGTTAACTCTTGCTTAGTTTTGCGAATGGCAAAAAAACGCCACCTAGCCTGCTAGGTCGACAACCTCGGTATGCCCATTTATGAATCAGCCCGACAAATAACGTTACTTGTGTTTTAGTGAACACATTATTGGACCATAGCTTAACGTGAGGAGGGATTCAAAGTTACAAATGGCCAATTTGCTTAGTATGCTCAGAACAGCGGTAACTGAAAATGCGTTAAGGTATCGTTATTATCTGCGATTGCACTGCTGGAGAAGCATTTTGCATTAGAAATCCTCCCGTAGACGTACATCATTTCAAAATAATACGTCTAAATTGAAAACTGTGACAACTCATTGATAGGCCCTCTCAATATGTCTGTAATCGTATGCCTCTACCACAGGCTTGCTAGTCTTTCACCAGAGAGGGTGCTCCATTATAAATCAAAAATGTAATACTGCAGCCTTCATGTCAGCTGTAAAAATATGAGAACATGGACCTACTACATCAGGACAGGATACTCTAAACATTTTACACATAATCAGGAAGCTACTTTGCTGTTCAGTGTGTGATGTGTTTAAAGTGGTACTAGATTTAAAGAAACATTTTTATTCTTTGTTTCAAGTGCATAAGAAAATACCACATTATGATGGTTATGGTTACCCTTAACAAATACAAAACAATATAATACTTAAAACAGGGATCAATCAATAGCCTAATGAAATAAACAATGAGGGGGGAAAGCAATAATAAATAATAATGCCCATTCAATCAATAATATAATAACAATAACATGGTAAGACTACATTAAGGAGAATATCAATAATAAACAATGTCAAATTAATCAACAGCCTATAATGAAAATAAAACAGTACTACTGCATACAAACCATAATGTATAAGAAGTGCTTAAAAGACCAAAAACTATCACAAGAACGAAGAGCACTGGGCAACTCATTCCACCAACATGGTACCACTGAGGAAAAGAGTCTTGAATTTGACCTAGCGTTTAAGACTGGTCGACACAACAGAAGTTCATCAGAAGACCACAGTGGGCGGTTGGGGATGTATATCTTGATCATTGAATTAAAATAACAAGGAGCAGATCCAGTCAATGTCCTATAGGCCAAAGTGAGAGATTTAAATTTAATTCTGTCTACTGTAGGGAGCCAATGGAGAGTAACTAGGAGAGGAGTTACGATGTGTCCTCTTTGGCTGATTGTGGCATGTTGCAGCATTCTGAATGATAGATCACACAAAAGAAATAAAAAACATTCAATATTGATTTAGTATCAACCAATAATTATTCTGATATTAACATTCTTGTAACATCTACATCTTTGTGTAGGCTACAGTTAAATACTAAGCAATGGCCTCTGACTTAAATACCAAGGCAGTTAAATGACCGTGGTATAGTCTACGTGATACACAGGACTACACAGTAAACCCATTTAAAATAGGCAAGGATATGTATTTAATAACATTTGGGGTTGCTCACAGTATACCCACCACTACAACTAACTAACTCGACTACACCACTAGTTAAATGGCACATTGCAATTTACAATTTGTGTGAGTTCAGGGGCATACAGAAAGTTGAAGTTTGGGTGACATATTAATAAAGAAAATAGAAACAAAGGGATGTGTACAGCCTCAAGTATAAATGATGTCACATTAACAGAAGGTTCAGAGCAGAGGCAGACCTTTCTTGGTGCCATGCAAGTTATTGAAAGTCATGTGTTTTCAGAACGTAGTGGTGCTGTGCCATGTCCCATGTATAAGGGGCTTCAGGTTGATCCAGTGACGGTGGGTGATGTCAGGGAGATGGATGTCAGGGTACTTGGAGAAAGGGGGAGGACATGCCATCTCAGACCACCCCAGCCAAACATCTTCACGTAGGCATTCCCTTGCTTGCAGACTAATGTAGACCATGGAGACCACCTTGCCGCCACCTCCAGTACATTCAGTCATCACCCATATCTTACCTGCAAAAAGGAAAGTTACAATAAAGTTAGTCAGACAATTTTACAACATTACAAAGCATCTAATCAGGCACTCAACACCACTAGTAATACCAATTAATTAAATATATGTGTGCAATAAACTTCACAGCCTACCTATAATGTTAACTACACATTTAAATATGCGGTGTGAATGTTATTAACTTTAACGTCAACTTGAAAAATAACGTTATCAGTATGACTGATCATGGACGTTAGATGACAAACTAAGGTCTTTCTCAAATGTTCACCGATATCCCTGGGAAGTGACTGGTTCTTGGCGTGGCAGCTAGTGTTTAATGCAGGCGTTTCATTTATCGATCATTCACTTATGCGGTCTACAACTACTGACCTACCGATCTATTTTTTACAGTCTATGCTACCGACCTACCATCACAGAAGTAGCTCTAACAGAGGTGTCGTTAACGTTAGAAAAAATGGCTAGTAGTTCCATCAACACGAGGTTGATGAGGTCCATGCTTCACATTACATTAACGTTAACTTGCGTTGCTTTATCACATCATACCGTTGCTTTATCACATCATATACTGTACTGACTGTCTAGTGTTATTAATCCCCATGTACAGTCAATGGTTACTCCATGTTGAGATGGCATACATGATATTTGAAAACAGCAACAACTAATAAAACCAAGTATATTATGCATCGACTGTTAAGGGAGCTGTGTGCTAATCTTCACTTCAATGACTAACTTAACCTCCCGGTAACGTTAATGTAGCTGCTAACGTTAGCATGTAATTCGCTGTCCGCATTTCTGTTGTTAGCTCATTAGTATTCACCATACTAAATTGTCAGTCTATAATCAACATAATAAGCTCTCTTAGACGTATTTAAGAACACCAATAGACAAAAAAAAACGTTTCAGTTGATACGCAACACTTACCAGACAAGAACAAACCGATTGTTGTTTGTACTGTTTAGCTAACTCAGTCACAGCCGTAAAATTCATCCAGCCAGCTAGCCTTCGGCGCCGAGTCGACCTGCGTTGTGGAAAGGAGAAGGGGGCGGGTTTCACTTGACAAGGGGCGTGTTTAACTCGCTGAGTGGCAACTGAGTGGGCGTGCCTGACCGCGACTCCTCTTCACTGCGCGTATGCTTCAACTTTTGCTCGCAGCCGCACTTCAAATTGGCTCCAAATTTTCCAAGATGGCGTCGCCTCGGCGGCTTCAATTCCATAGAACACTGTAGAATGCAGCCACACTGTCCAGTTCTATATATACAGTCTATGGTCACACCGGTGTGACGGGAATGTTGAGAAATGAACATTCTAAAGAATATCTGGGTTCATTGAATTCAACATAGAATTTTAGAACCTTCAATTGTTGCGGTTAACCCTTAAAGGTGTAGGTTTTTGAACATTTTAAGTTCCGCAGCAATTGAAGGTTCTAAAATTCTATGTTGAATTCAATGAACCCAGATATTCTTTAGAACGTTAATTTCCCAACATTCCCATCACACCGGTGTGATGGTACTCCTTTAAGGACGCGCTTTTTCCGCGTTTAATGTGGCTTCAACCGTTTAATGTAGAAACTTCATTCAAACTGCGTTACGTAGGTCTTACTTACAGTAGGACAGGTGTGGAATGTAGTTTTCATATTTCTAACTTTTATACTTTTTGTACTATTAATTAAAAACTATTAAAAATTTCCCCATAGACTTAACATTGGCGATTATGGCATCACAATAGGGCACTTGGAATCCTATGCCAAGTGTTCCGGCCAGAGCCATATGGTTCCGGCCACCTCCAGCAACTGTCTGTCTCAGGCTTTAAGCATACAATCTGGCTCTCTTAAGACTACAGATCCTGTTCAACTGTTTCCTCTGCCCACAACTGTTTCAAAATAAAAGTCTCCACTACAATAATTCCCTATTAAATAATTTAACCATTTAAACTATCCAACTATTTAACTGTTCAACTATTCCAACGGTCAGTTATCGTCAACTATGCCTCTAGCCTACTATATTAAAACACCACCTACCTAGCAACCAATTTAGCAACCATTGAAATTAAGCATCTATGTCAGTTTCCATAGCAACCAAGATGATTATATTAGCAAACCACTGTAGTAACTCCTTTATTTCTGATAGTAGCCACCATGGACACCCTAGCAACAACCTAGCAACGACTTCAAGTACCCTAGCAACGAGCATAGCAACCACCATAACTACTCTAGCAACAGTCAGTTGTCATCAACTTTAACTCCCGTCAACTGTTTCCTCTCCCCACAACTGTTTCAAAATAAAAGTCTTCACTGCTATAATCCCCTATTAAATTATTTAACCATTTAAACTATCCAACTTTTTAACTGTTCAACTATTCCAACTGTCAGTTGTCATCAACTATGACTCCCGTCAACTGTTTCCTCTGCTCAAAGCTGTTTCAAAATAAAAGTCCTCACTTCAATAATTCCCTATGAAATATTTGAACCATTTAAACTATCCAACTATTTAACTGTTCAGCCAATCCAACTGTCGTCATCAGCTATGACTCCCGCCAATTGTGTCCTCTGCCCACAACTGTTTGGCAGCCTGGGCTTTTCAGTCAACTAGTGTGATCAACCTCCAATCTACATTCAACTTTTAAACTGTCTACTTTTAAACTATCAACTTTTATTAAGCTGTGCAACCACCATGTCTGTCCTAGCGTCATTTTCATGCACTCGTAATTCCCTGGAATTACATTCTCTAGTTGTAATGTTTTTGCACATTGAAAAATTTCAAGTGTTCAAAATAGTATTTCCTCACAAATTTGAGGAAAAGTTGGTAAACCACCCTTCTTACCTAATTTGAGGGTGCTGATTCTGAATATTTTGTTTACCAAGCTCAATTCTGAGTTCTAAGCTGCATAATCAGCATTTTAACATAAAATAGCGATTATTTTTGCTTATTTTTCCCTAAATTGGGTTGATTTCAAAAGTAATCACTAAAACCAAATAAAAGTGTTCTCTAAATACATGTTTGAGCATTAAATAAGCCATACTATAGTTTATTAACATATTTAATGGGAACATGATTACAGTTAACATGTAATAAACTCGGAAATTCTAATCAAAACACAGCCATATTTTTATTGCTAACATGTTTAATGCATTTTTATCACACAATAATAATCATTTTATAACAAATTGCACAGATAACCTTCAACTCAGAATATATCCTACAGTATATATGAACTTAGATAGCGGGAATAAGCCTAATGCAGTCTACCGTCAACAACAACCGTCAAGTAAAAAAACATTTTACTTCTAGTAACACTGGATTTGGTATTGTGTGCTTGCCTCCATACTAAAAGTGAAAGATAGTCTTCTTTGCTCCCAGTGTAATTTAATAAGTACGTTTCAACCACTCTTTGGGTCTTAATCAGATATGCCTACACCATTATTACATTACATTTGGCTGACACATTTTTAACCAAAGCGACTAACAACATAGTAACAAGTTTCAAAGCAATTCTCTCAACAATTTTAGGACAATTTAAAAACGGTAGAGTACAGTAAGAATAAGTGCATCAGTGAGTGCTGTTTTTAAACAGTTGAGTGTCAGTTAAAGATGGCTGGTAAGTGCTAGGATCAGCAAGACTTGTAAGTGGTGCTATGAGAGGAGATGTTCTCTAAAGAGCTGGGTCTTCAGGAGTTTTTTGAAAATGGAGAGGGATGACCCTGCTCTTGTAGGAACTGGCAGTGTGTTCCACCAACGAGGAACAACAGATGAGAAAAGTTTGGATTGGCTTGAGCGTATTTGTTGCAATATCTGTGTGCATTCCTACATTAGGTCTATTTCTTTGATAGTCAACATCATTTGCTACCACATAACAAATACCAAATAACAATACAAAAGTTTCTTACAAACTTTCCTGCATACTTCTTTAATGTGCTGCAGTCAGATGGGTGCCCTAAAGACATAACTAGATCTTGAGCATCAATTACCAGTGTTGAATGAGCAGTTTTTGTAGCGATCACTACTGGACATTCCACATTGCTAGACAGCACTTGAGTGAGGATGACTTATTTCCACTTCACAAATAACCATCGCTATCTACAATAGCTACAGTACAGGGACATTAATCAGTTCATAGCTGAGAATTTGTCCAAGGTCCACTTCCCTTTCAGCATCAAATGCAGTAATGATGCACTGGAGAATGTTTCTTTTTGTTGCACTATAAAGGATATATTGTCTAAATTTTATTTTTATTTGCAAATAATGCAATCTCCATAGCACTCTTCAAACATGCACACTCTTCCATTTTTTGCATGGCTGGGATTTGAATGATAGGAAAGAGCACCAGTGAGATGTTTTAACTAGGCAAGCACAGTCGCCTTTACAGTAAAAAAAAAATACAGTGTAAATCCTCTGTAAAGACTGACAACTCTTCATAATAGTTAGTGACAAAGTACTTTCTACAGAAAAATGAGCAGTCACCTACTATTCTATCAATTTATTATCAAGGAATCTATTTTGCTTCTAAACGTAATACTGAATTTTAGCTATTATTTCAATTTATATTTTAATTTGATCTTATTTTCATTTGCTACTTGAGGGTCATTGGGGTAATTCCTGTCCTGTCCTACAACATATTTGATAGATAAAGAGTATTTTAATGCCTTTTTTTTTGCAATTCCTATGATATCTGATAGCAAAACCAAAAAGTATATGAATTATGCTAATTATGCTAATTAGCAAGCTTAAAACTCAAAATTGATCTTGGTAAACAAAACATTTGAATTCAGCACCCTCAAATTGTGTGAAATAGCCCCTTTACCGACTTCTCCTCAAATTTGCCAACAGGACTTTTTCTGAACGTTTGTTAGCTATCTGCTCTCCCTCTAATATTCCTATTCCCATAGGTCCAAATTGATATCCTTACCAGTTAGTTTTGTGAACACATCAACAAACAAGCTGTGTTAGAGTACTGCGTATGATACACAACAGTGAAGCTTTGTTGAAGGTGCTGGTGAACACTTTCTTTTCTCATGTTCTATAGAGATGTAGATGCAGGTTACAAAACACTGGAAATGTTGAAGAGAAGAGAATGGTTGAGGAGAAGTGGCTGTTGTCTTCCGGAAGGCTACCACGTTGACCAGAACTTTCAACTTTCAACTACCTTGAAGTAAAGTTATGTTTTACCTCAGAGCATGTCAAGGAAATGTTGAGTTTTTGTCATCAAGGATTATGTACATAAACACTGACAAAAATATATGTACGTCAACACACACACACACACACACACACACACACACACACACGGTGTGTGGGATTAGCCTTTGCACTGTTTGAAGCTGTTATTCGGCAGCTTTTTGTGTCCAGCTTTCCGTGAAGAGAGCGAAGCCAAGAGCTTGACTCGGCAAGACTAAAGGGCCTTTCAACATAAGTTTGCCTCTCTTCAACACAAATCATGCACTGGCCCCTTGGAGGGTCTTTTTTTCCCTCCCTTTTCTGTTCAAATCCCCTCATTTTAGCACACATTTTTATCCAAAGCAAATGTCAAAGCGTGAAAAATGCTTCATTAATCCCAAGCCTCTTCATGAAGAGGAAGGCCACGCAGGATGCTGGACATTGCTGACACTGCAACTGCCGAGCCAAAAGACCACACAACACACCTGAGTCACTTACTCCCTCTTGATCTTAACGAGAGGCCAATGACAGAGATCCTGGGCGGCCTGCATATCACATTAAATTCCTCCCGACGTCCAGGCTGCTCCTGGCATATCGACAGAAGCAAAAACAGAACACCAAGCGTAAGGAGGAGGAGATGAGATATTTGTCCCATTTTAGCTTTCGCTTTTTTCTTCCCTTCTCTCTTTGCAATTTGGTCTTATCAGGTCACCATGCAGCAAATTATTATTTATTGCCAATCCTCCCCAAATAAGGAGCAAAGATACAAGCAAATGGGAGATTTAATACACAGGCGCTCAATAGCAGAAAATTGGACCTGGATGCTTTTATGGCCTTGAGATAAGTTGGCACGTTATTACAATGAATAAATGCTTGCTCATTTAGCTGCAGCATCTTTGGCTTGACCTGCTTCTGTGTTTAGTTGTGTGACAGGGAACAGCACTCATCAATCAGAAAGTGGACTGAACAGAGCTCTGGAGATGAGAAGAGAGGAGAGGGGAGATGCCGCCCAACCTGTTTAATCTCTCTTTACTCTGCTTGGCCTCTTGCCTCTTTAATCTCTCTCTCTTTCACACACACACACTCACTGTCTCTCTCCATCCTCCCCAAACGTCAGACATCAGGGGATAAAAGGAAATCAAGTAACGTTTATTAATATAGCACATTTCATGTGACAAGCATAGACTAAATGTGCTTCAAAATAATAAAAATAAAAAGCAAGAAGGAGGTGTCAAATATATAAAATCTAAAACATTACTGGTACTTGTAAAAACAAATAATGTAAGAAGTTTGAGAAAAGAGAGTTTGAGAAATGCTTATCACAAACAGGCTGATGCAGGAGACATACATGTAGACATAACACAAACATGCAGAAAACAAACGGAGCATTTGTACATTACTTCAACATCACAGTGCACTATAAAGAGCACCACAGCAAAACAAAACAAACATCTCTCTTTCTCTATCTCTCTTTCTCTCTCTCTCTCCATATCAAATTCAAAGTGCTTTATTGGCATAATGAATAGGCCCTAGTATTGCCAAAACAGTAATTTTATAGGACAATTAATCCTAACATATAGTACACACATCAGCAGATCTCTCGCTCTCTCTCTCTCTCTCTCTCTCTCTCTCTCTCTGTCCCTCTAACACTCCATAGGAGCACTTCATGCAGCATATGGATGTTAGCCGGTGTGGAGTGTAAGTGATTGCGCTGACCACACCTCTGTTCTGTTTGTCAGCAGAACGCTGCCTCAGAACACACACTCCGCCAGATGGACCACCTGTCAGCTACCACGGAAACGCCTCCTGAGGCGGAGGACACACACACATACACACACACACACACACACACACACATACTGTACAGTACACACACACAGATTGTAGGGCACGCCGGAGGACCATCATCTTTTTTTCCTTTCATATCTGTCTCCTACACCAGTAGTTCTTAGCCGGTGTGCCAAGACACACTCGTGTGCTGTGGAATTTTGGGAAACCTGATGTGTTTTCATACAGGTTCATGAAGTAGGCTAGAGGGCTATTTTGAAATGCATCCATAATAGACTACATATCTATCACACAGCTCAGTTATCATGTGAGCATATGCCTATTGTTGTGGTCAGCCCCTGAACACTCTAATGTGGGAATAAGGATAGACACCACCTATGATAATGTGTGTGAGCGTTTTGTTTTGACCTTTAGTGCCCTGCACCGTCACCACCATCCCATAATGCACTACTACTGGTCCATCCGTCCTTGCAGGCTCAGCCCATTATTATGGGATATTACAGTATCAGGTAGGTCCGTTCATGATCAACGACTTCTGACATCCCCCCACGGCACACTCATAACTTCCAGTCCCTGTCTTTGCTGATAATACAAACACACACACATGAACATAGACAATATGCATACACATATGCACACACACACATACACAGAGTACATGCACACACTCGGTAACAAGGTGAAAGTGAGGCTACATGCCAGCGGTGAGTGGTGAAGAGAACAAACCCTTGCTCAGGTACATCTTGGGGACGAGACGGATGGCTGTGTTTTACGGTGCCGTAAAGGCAAAATGTGCATTTCACAACTCGCCAGTTAACAAGGAGGGGAGTGGCTGCAGACTGATGAGAGCCCCTGAGGTGAAACACAGCACACAAATCACCCACACAACCAGATTAATTATCCCTCCCTGCTTCAGATCAAATGAACGGGAATGAGGTGCCATTTGAAGACGAAGAGAACAACAACTCCTGAGTCAGAGGGATATCTATTTCTCTTTCCGCGCCATGCCGTTGAGGACCCTGCCAAAGTCCATCTAAGGTAATAGTCGCCATGAATCGCTGTCTCACTCTGTCCGAGATAAAACGAGAAAAGCATGAGCGTTTATCTTTCTCCTTATCATCAACAACAATAGAAGTGCTCTCTCACTGTCTCTCTCTCTCCCTCCTCTTATTCTGTCTCTCTCTCTCCAAACACATCCTCTCCAGCTGTAAGCCTGAGAAACCGGCAAAACTCTGAACATATATGACCATATCTACTGAACAACCAAACACAGACGGGATGGAATTACCCAGACTGAATTTCAATACAAACTCACTTTACCTCCCACCCCCACCAAAAAAAAAGAAATGCGTGCAAGTTCTCCACAAATAAACCATCATCCATCTTTCTTTTTTTCCTGAAAATAAACAAGTGGATGCCTCCCTACTGAGTCCCTGACTGGCCTCCCCATGAGGTCCCTCTGCCAGCCTGTTTTCAGAAAGAGAGAGAGAGTTATAGAATGAGAGACAGAGAGAGAGGGGAGGAGAAGAATTGAGAGAATAACAGAGAGCAGGAAGGAGAGAGAACAATAGATTGAGAGAGAGAAGAGAATTAGACAGGGAGTGAGAGAGGGAAAGAGGAGAGAGAGATAGAGACCACAGGAAACAGAGGGGTGGGGAAAAATATTGTGTGTGTGTGTGAGAGAGAGAGATAGAGAGAGCGAGAGAGAGAGACGCTTATATTCTTAATGAAGTAATCCTCCAGTGCATTAGGGTTACGTCTTAAACCATTAATTGCTGCAGCATTTTCAGGAGGGCAGAGGACCTCCACAGCGCCAGGCGCCCAGCCTGGCACCACTCACACACTGGCTAACACCATGGAGATTAGGGCTAATTAGACTGACAGGGTGTGTGTGTGTGTGTTGCAGGACAGAAGGGAGGTGGTGTCAAGGTGAATGGCAGAAGAGGTGTGAGGTGCTGCCTCCAGGGGGCGCTAGGCTTAAATTGATGCCTTCACTCGAACCTCCGGTGGGAGAGATACTACCAGACACACAGCTGTCTAAGTGGTAGATGGAGACTCATGTACATGGCTTCATCACCCTGCAGCACACACACACACACACAGATTGTAGGGCACGCTGAGGACCATCATCTTTTTTTCCTTTCATATCTGTCTCCTACACCAGTAGTTCTTAGTCGGTGTGCCAAGACACACGTGTGCTGTGGAATTTTGGGAAACCTGATGTGCTTTCATACAGGTTGATGAAGTAGGCTAGAGGGCTATTTTGAAATGCATCCATAATAGACTACATATCTATCACACAGCTCAGTTATCATGTGAGCATATGCCTATTGTTGTGGTCAGCCCCTGAACACTCTAATGTGGGAATAAAGGATAGACACCACCTATGATAATGTGTGAGCGCTTTTGTTTTGACCTTTAGTGCCCTGCACCGTCACCACCATCCCATAATGCACTACTACTGGTCCATCCGTCCTTGCAGGCTCAGCCCATTATTATGGGATATTACAGTATCAGGTAGGTCCGTTCATGATCAACGACTTCTGACATCCCCCCACGGCACACTCATAACTTCCAGTCCCTGTCTTTGCTGATAATACAAACACACACACATGAACATAGACAATATGCATACACATATGCACACACACACATACACAGAGTACATGCACACACCTCGTAACAAGGTGAAAGTGAGGCTACATGCCAGCGTGAGTGGTGAAGAGAACAAACCCTTGCTCAGGTACATCTTGGGACGAGATGGATGGCTGTGTTTTACGGTGCCGTAAAGGCAAAATGTGCATTTCACAACTCGCCAGTTAACAAGGAGGGGAGTGGCTGCAGACTGATGAGAGCCCCTGAGGTGAAACACAGCACACAAATCACCCACACAACCAGATTAATTATCCCTCCCTGCTTCAGATCAAATGAACGGGAATGAGGTGCCATTTGAAGACGAAGAGAACAACAACTCCTGAGTCAGAGGGATATCTATTTCTCTTTCCGCGCCATGCCGTTGAGGACCCTGCCAAAGTCCATCTAAGGTAATAGTCGCCATGAATCGCTGTCTCACTCTGTCCGAGATAAAACGAGAAAAGCATGAGCGTTTATCTTTCTCCTTATCATCAACAACAATAGAAGTGCTCTCTCACTGTCTCTCTCTCTCCCTCCCTCTCTTATTCTGTCTCTCTCTCTCCAAACACATCCTCTCCAGCTGTAAGCCTGAGAAACCGGCAAAACTCTGAACATATATGACCATATCTACTGAACAACCAAACACAGACGGGATGGAATTACCCAGACTGAATTTCAATACAAACTCACTTTACCTCCCACCCCCCCACCAAAAAAAAAAAGAAATGCGTGCAAGTTCTCCACAAATAAACCATCATCCATCTTTCTTTTTCCTGAAAATAAACAAGTGGATGCCTCCTACTGAGTCCCTGACTGGCCTCCCCATGAGGTCCCTCTGCCAGCCTGTTTTCAGAAAGAGAGAGAGAGTTATAGAATGAGAGACAGAGAGAGAGGGGAGGAGAAGAATTGAGAGAATAACAGAGAGCAGGAAGGAGAGAGAACAATAGATTGAGAGAGAGAAGAGAATTAGACAGGGAGTGAGAGAGGGAAAGAGGAGAGAGATAGAGACCACAGGAAACAGAGGGGTGGGGAGAAATATTGTGTGTGTGTGTGAGAGAGAGAGATAGAGAGAGCGAGAGAGAGAGACGCTTATATTCTTAATGAAGTAATCCTCCAGTGCATTAGGGTTACGTCTTAAACCATTAATTGCTGCAGCATTTTCAGGAGGGCAGAGGACCTTCCACAGCACCAGGCTTCAGCCTGGCACCACTCACACACTGGCTAACACCATGGAGATTAGGGCTAATTAGACTGACAGGGTGTGTGTGTGTGTGTTGCAGGACAGAAGGGAGGTGGTGTCAAGGTGAATGGCAGAAGAGGTGTGAGGTGCTGCCTCCAGGGGGCGCTAGGCTTAAATTGATGCCTTCATTCGAACCTCCGGTGGGAGAGATACTACCAGACACACAGCTGTCTAAGTGGTAGATGTACATGGCTTCATCACCCTGCAGCACACACACACACACACACACAGAAATGTACATTTCTCTCACATACTCATCAACTCACACACACACACACACACATACACACGAGCCTCTCTTCCCAACTGGGAACTCATTCCTTATCCACACGCTCCATAAATGTCAGGTCTCATCTCAGCTTCTCTGACACCACCACCTGCATGCAAATCTCCTCATCGCACACACACACACACACACACACGGAGCAGACAGACAGAGGGATGAAGGCAGAGCGAGAGAGAGTGAGAGAGAGGATGACAGGAGGAGAGGATGATAGGAGGAGAAGGTAGTAGTTGTCAGCAGAACTTCTGGAGAGAGCCTCTTTAACAGGCATCGCACTCTGCCGCTGCTCAAGCAGGCACTGGGCAGACAAGCAGCAGCTCTAGGCCATGCCAGAGGATGGAGGATGAGGTGGGGTGGGGGGTCTCCAAATAAGAAACCAATTGTCCTTCAACCAGCAGACCAAGGACCACCAGCAATTTTCTGAAAAGAAAGTGGGCTGCAAAGAAACAGAGGCCATGTATTACAACTACTAGAAACTGTGGGCCAGTATTACAACTGACCTCAGCTCAGTAGAGGTCAAGATCAGTCAGGTCAGTAGAGTCAGGGCGAAATGTTGTAATGGCTGTTTATGTGTACATTATGCACATTTCAGTGTGTTTGTCTACAGGCACATGCAGAGAAGGGGGGCTACAGGGGCTCTAACACCTGCCCTTTTGCCCCTTTGATGTCCATGTGCCCTTTTGACAAGACCCGTTTTTTACTTTTTAAAATTTGTAATACTTCCAACGTGAATATTCGCTGAAATGTCTCATTAATAGTTTGTGAAATTAGAAATTTACAGTAACAACAATTTTCTGTGTTAATTGAAATGCCTTGCGGCCACCAATCCGTGACGTCATACATTCAGTGGACTCTCAGAAGGTGCACGCAGTTACAGTTTGGGAGCATGGTAAGGTCACTTGGCAGTTAGCCTATCTGAACATGCAATAGTATTCAGCTTAGAGATAGAGAATAAAATGTTTAAAGTTGTTTTATGTTTAATGAAGTAGGCTATCAAACCCGTTTTAACCATGTCATGGTCCATCCATTTCAATAACCCGGCAGCTTTGAAAATCTAAGGCTGAACGTTCATAACATATTCTGTTAGGTTACTATGTTATAGTAGCTTAGGTTAGTAGACCTAGTTCATAAAACAGAGTAGGCAAACCTTTTCTAAATCGTCATAAGCCGACGACATAGGCTACTGTAGTTGTTTAACTAACCCAACTCCAAACGTCGTTCTCTGTTTACAGTAGGCTACATTACGCGTCATTTCACTCAATGGCCACACGCACAGCACGTGAATCTGCAAGACACCACCTTGCTAATGGTGGTAGTTCACTGTGATAAACATTAAAATTATAGCCTGACAAGCCAGACTAGGCCATAACATATTTGAAAATATTGTTCCATGTGCCCTTTTTTAAATTTGAACCCCTGCCCCTTCAAAGGTCTCTGCACGCCCCTGTTTGTCTATGTATGTGTATGTATGTATGGGGCGGTGGTAGTGTTGTGGTTAAGGAGCTGGACTAGCACTGCAGATGTCCCTTTTTAGTTCACTTTGTTGGATTGTCACAGTTTATGTTGTATGTTGCCTGACCTCACTGTGAGTAAGAAAGACTTACTCACAGTATTCACCAAGGTTTCTAGAATAAAGTTTATTCTCCGGTTTTGGATCCTGCCTGTTTTTGACCTCTGCTTGTCGTTTCTGGATTTTCTGAAATTTCTTATTCATGGATATGGAACAGAATATTCATTATCATTGCAAAAGAAGATTAAAACAAATACAAATGTCAGTAAGTAACATAAAAGTATAAGTATATATACTTTTTTGATCCCGTGAGGGAAATTTGGTCTTTGCATTTAACCCAATCAGTGAATTAGTGAAACACAAACAGCGAACACACAGTGAGGTGAAGCACACACTAATCCCGGGCGCAGTGAGCTGCCTGCTACAATGGGCGCGCGCTGGGAGCAGTGAGGGGTTAGGTGCCTTGCTCAAGGGCACTTCAGCCGCGGCCCACTGGTCGGGCTCGAACCGCAACCCTCCTCGGTTACAAGTCCAGAGTGCCCAGTGGGCCATGGCTGCCCACAAAATTTTACATCCATAATATTGATCCCACATTAGTATGGTTTGCAAGTAATTCAATGACATAATAAATAGTAGGCCTTGTAGGCATAAACATATCAATTATTATATTTTCAGGCTATCCAGACTCGTTTTGCCAATGTGCTGGACGACAAAGATGCTCTTCTCGCAGCTGCCAGTTGTCCAAAATTCAAACTCCGATGGCTGAGATATGCAAGTAGGAGGGAGCGAGTAGAAGAGCTTCTGACAGCAGAGTGCCGCCGCACAACTGCTCCTGCAGCACAGAGCCCTTGTGCCCACCACATCTGCCAGCCAAGGGGAGATGGACTTTTTCACTTTTGCGGCAGAGCCAGAGGATACCTACTCTGCAGAAAAAGAAGTCATGGACTACCAGAGGTCAGCCTATGACCTTCAGATTCTGCATCAGTTTTCAAACATAAAGAAAATGTTCTTGAAGTATAACACTTCAACCCCATCATTTCCTGTGGAAGTCAGGTTTGGTGCTCACTCCTAAAAAGAAATAGACTTTATGATTTGATAAGCCGAATGAGGTTATACCTATTTCAGTCATAACATTTACAACATAAGATTAGCCAAAGTAACAAAAGTAGACATGATCAGCCTACATGTTTTATAAAACCACTCCTTGCTGCTCTAATGCTGTGAACAAAACATGTTCAACAGTTACATTTATAAACAATGTAGATTATAGCTGCTATTACTGTGTTAACAGTTAGGTTAGGTCAAGAAAGACTGTCTTTATTTTATATTTTATAAAAAAAAGTATTTATGTTAAGTGAAGTCACAAAAGACTGTGTTTATTTTTTATATATATATATATAAAAACATGTATTTTTTTCAGGAAATATGTTTAAGTTAAACTTAGAATGTCAGGAGATATATAGTTGATGTTATGTTACTGTTAAAATGCACTTCCAATGAAGTGAGTACTGGCAAACATTCATTCATGGCTGTCATTTTTATGTTGAGGCGGCGGGGGGTGTTGGTCAAAATGTAACAATATAGAAACTTGTAATCTAACTTAATAAAATCGTAAGTTACTTTTTTAAGGAGTAGCCTAATCAGATTCCTTTTTCAAGGTAACTGTGGCAACACTCTTCATCATGCCCTTTGCGTGTAAACTTTTGTACTTACATCATGCCAGCAATAGCAATAACTGTGTCCTCCTTCAAGATATCACATATATCAATCAGCTTTATATTTATACCGGGTTATACCTAAAGTGTAATAAACTGCAAACCATTTTCAATGGGCATATCCCATCATGTTTTTATTCAAAACACCAGCAAGAGAAGGCTAAACTCTTTCAACCATATTGTTTGAAATCAAAACAATAATAAACGCGGCAACTGACTTTCAATGCATGCTGGGAACTAGCTAAAGCTAAATTACAAAGTGTAATTGCAACCTTAACATGAAAGACGAAATCAGCAGGCCCTGTGATATTGAACTGAACAGAGAGAGCTAAAAGTATAATGCTAGGCTATCTTTGGCTGAACCTTTGGTTGAGCTAACCCCCACGACGAGTCTCTCTCTCTCACACACACACACACACACACACACACACACACAGGCACGTTAGGCAAAATCAGCTCTGTATGACACGATGACAGATCTACTTACTGCACTGATTATACAAAAAATTGGCCATCCTTCAGGGAATGTTTCCAAAAGGTTCCCTGACAGTTGCACACAAAACTAAACCTTTAGAGAATGTTCTCGGAATTTCAGTTAAAGGATAAAAAAATGTATCCTTAATATAAACACCAAGGATCATTCCCAAAAGGTTCCCTGATAGTTGCACAAAAGTATACCTTTAAGGAACATTCTGGGAACGTCAGTTTAAGGATAAAAAAATGTATCCTTAATATAACCATCAGGCAACATTCCCAAAAGGTTCAGAAGCAGCTGAAAGGTGAGGTTGTGGAAATGTGTGCTCTGAAGGCTACACAACACAATACCTTTAGAGGACATTCCCAGAACATCTTTTAAAGGTTTATTTTTTGTGACCTTCACGGAACGTTCCCGAAAGTTTGCTGGTAAGAGGACAAACGGTCTAGTCTATATGAAATCAGTTGACTCTAAACTTTAATCAATCCTCACCAGATCTCCATATCTGAAGGATTTGCTGCCGGACAGATCTTACTGGTTGACAGACGTCCCCTGGGAGGGTATCAATCTGCTGTCAGTCCCCTGTCCTATCATCTACCCTGGCAGTCAGATGACTCTGAGCTCAAGTTTAGTTGGTCTGCAGTGGAGCCAGGGGAGGCCGCTGAGTCCTCTTCACCCCCCACCTGCCACCCCCATCCCCCACTGTGGCGTGGCCCCTCGCTGGGCTGCCAAACTAAGCCAACTGGCTCCCTGCTTGGAGAGGGAGGAGGTATAGGAGACAGACAGAGGAATGTGCAGAGGCAATTGGGCACAGTGGAGGATTGTGTAAGTAACACAAACACTGCACACACACGCACACACATTTGGATGCTTGAAAACTCCTTGTTACTGCGGTGGAAGATATTTACCTATGCTTGGTCTTGTGTCGTCGCATGTGCTATATAATTAACATTGCATGTCTCAAGCAGCCATGCTGAGATATGGTGTATCTAGTGGCTCTTTTCCATTACGGCCCGGGGCCAGCCCAAGGCATTTCCCCAGTCTTAAACATCAGTGTTGTGTTTCCATAAGGAGCTGTAACATCGGGGACATTAGCTAACAATGCTAGAAATAATTTAGATTTTCTGATTGGAGTAAGTGTTTGTGACAACACGTCATGATACATTTGACAATGTAATGAATGCGCACTCTAGAAAGTGAAAGTAGGCCTACGCCTGCGCTCCGTGTCTGTAGCTGTCTGTGCATGTCCGCAATCACCTGACAGTTCCTGATCGCTAAACTTTCGTTTTCATTTCCTGTCAGTTAGCAGTTGATGTAAAAGCACCTACAGTAGCATAATTTGACTTCAGCAATGACAAGTCCTGTTGCGAGAGAGAGAGCGCACCTGCAAAGTAGTGTTGTGCGTGTGAGTGTCTCCATGGGGTCACGTTCGGTTCAAGTCAGAAATTGCTCCGTCCGGTCCCGCATTCACGCCACTCCATTAATATCAGTTATCACCCGGAGAGAAGAAATAATCTTTTCTGATTGGCTGGCCGGGTGGCTTTTAATTCTAAATAACGGGACACCTATGAAGTAGATCTGGTAAAAAAAGTTTAATCGCCGTTCCATATCAATGCTTATGAATGGTAACTATAACAACGATAGTAGGGCGACGGTTGAGCCTGGAGGCAGGCTTCGCAACAATGGAATCAACTGTAAACAACTGTCCATGCTATCGCTGTTAAAGGGCCAACAAAAGTTGTACAACAAGCTGAACTAGTGAGCTTCTTTTTAAACAGAACTGCGTGTTTCCTTTGCTTTACAGTGGCAACCGGGTGATAAGCAGGATAACGGCCTTTGAGGTGTGTCCAGTTATACGGAATTAATGGACTCGGGCGGAGGCTGCGCGTCAGGGAGTTCTTTACCCCTCGCCCTCGTCCATTAATTCCATATAACAGGACACCTCGGCGGCTGTTATCCTTTACTTATCAGTTATCAGACAGCACTGTAAAATGTGTGCGGGAATTTCTCGCATTATGGCTAGAGTTGCGGGTCTTGAGTAAATCATGCGCTATACCCGCAATCCCGCACTGAAATTTAGGCCCTGTAAAACATTGGCAAAAAATGAAGGAATTTGGTGACTGTGTTTTTATTTTTCCTGTTATTCTCGGGATCTACTGGGTAAGTCCTAAAGACCTACAGGTCGATCGCGATCGATGGGTTGGCAACCACTGTTCTAAACAGTGCTTATTAACGACACTACAAGTCACTGCGATAAGTCAAATTAATTACTAGGACATTTAAACGTTAAGTCATTTTAAAATCATAAAATTGTTGGAAGCAGTATCCTTAATTCTTTTGCAAAGTTTTCATATTATGTAGACCGTATTTCTTTACAAATATTAGCAACTTCTGTCTCTAGGCAACTCTAAACAAATGCTACTGGGGTGTTTTAACATTTCTCCGATTTTATTGTTGCATCGTATTCCATTCCAAAAGTCCTCAGTTTGGCCCCGATTTGGCCCTGCCCTACTCTAGGGCTGAACTGATGCCACCTGTTCCGGCCTCAATCATGGAAATAATAGACACTGGGGTTTTACCCTATAGTGGAAAAGGACCATGGGTGTACCTGGGGGGACAAAGGCAATGACAAAGGACTCCTGAAGGAAGAACTTGAAAGAGCAGGTGCTGAGTATGGCATTGAGCCTGTTCAAAACGGCAGGCGACATTTCGTCTCGCTTCTGCAATGTTTGATAAGACATGACTTCTGGGGTGAAGGCATCTTCTGAGAATGGTGGCTTGGAACAGCCTTTTAAGAGGATGTCAGTGGTGTGCCTTAGAGAGTAAGCATGGAAGATAAGGTTTCTATAGGATTCTATAAGGTTTCTATAGGATTTAAATTCCATGCCATTCTAGGATACAGTCATACGAACCCCTGTAAAAAATTGAATCACCTCATCACTTCTCAGAACTCATCAGCGTGGTATACTTTTGTCAAAAAATGCAGTAGTCACGTCTAATTCTCTCAAGACACTACGCTAATGCTATAGTGTTCAAAACATAATCTCATGGGTGACCTTGACTTTTTCTTCTATGTTGTGAAATTTGTCTGTTAATTTAGTTTCATAGCTGATCCGTCTGATGGGTGATGACTGTGAGGATTCAGAAATCCCTGCCATCAGTCTCCTTCTCTCCGTCTCCCTCGGCCCATCAAATACACGTGGGATTAACATTGTTAAATCGGGATAATCACTCCATATTCATTTTTTTTTTTTGGGGGTGAAGGGCACCAAAACCTTCAGCACTCGGTGTGAGTGGTGGCACATACCGGTAATCAAAATTTGGGATGATGAAAATCTGAGCTGCTTTCATACCCCCACCCCACCCACCCACCCCCTCCCCCCCACACACACACACACACACAGTCTTTAGAGATAAGGGGGAATATTATGTTCTGTGTCAGTGGTTATCTCCTCTGGATTGCCTGGTTGGTAGTCAGGATCTGATTCAGTGACGTTCAGTGTCCACATAATCACATAATGGCTAAACTTTTATTTGAAAACAGTTGTGGGCAGAGGAAACAGTTGGCCGGAGTCATTGTTGATGACAACTGACAGTTAGAATGGCTGAACAGTTAAAAAGTTGAATAGTTGAAATAGTTAAATTATTTAATAGGTAATTATTGTAGTAAGGAATTTTATTTTGAAAACGTTGTGTGCAGAGGATACAGTTGGCGGGATTCATAGTTGATGACAACTGACAGTCAGAATAGCTGAACAGTTCAATAGTTGAGTAGTTTAAATTATTTAATAGTGAATTAATGGATGTGCATAGGTAGATAGTTTAATGAATGCTGATAGACAGATAGTTTAATGGATGAAGTGAAGAAATAGAATCAGAACCCATTACTAACACCTGCCTGCCATATATTCCATGTCAAAACGGCTACTGTGAAAAAGGTTCATTGTGAATAAAACTCTACCCCTGATTTTTCCTAGCACTGTCTGACTGGATCTTCATCAAAATTGCTATCAACACACACACACTCATACACACACAGAGACACAATACAGATTGCTTTGATTAGCTTCAGGTATGTTCCTGTCCAGACCGCATGTGGTGGCTAATGAAGTGAGTTAAACACACACACACACACACACACACACACACACACCACTCACCCACATAAATTTGGCCATTGAGTCAATCCTGTATGTTTTATTAGGGAATTATGTTAATTATGCACGGTGACAGGGGGTCTGACACATTCACAGCAGGCGGCCTCTCTTAATCATCGCCTCCGCAGAGACTCTTTAAATAAGTTATTACACCAATATTTTTTCTTTCGCTCTATCCTTCATTTTCTTCCTTTTGTTACTGGGGCAAACGGGCTCCAGTCGCTTGAGTTACTACCAAATGCAAATGAAATGTGGCTACTTATCCATCAGTGTCAGGTTAAGGTCAGCAATCAGGAATCTATGCCTGTTTAAGCTGTTAGCAGTTTTTTTTTTTTTTTGCTCTGCATGGGATTAACATAAACACAAGATTTACATACGGTGTCTTGGCAATCAGCGTTAAACATTGTGAAGTGAAGTGGGTAGGAAGCCGAGTTGGCGCAGATCGATTTGGCAGGTCGGGCTGCCCAGTCTTGTGAGAATGACTGGGGCTCAGAGCAAGCTCTGTTAAGCATGATGTGTGAGAGTAGACTGCCAAGGCTTGCACATCTATTATGTCCAACTTTCTGAAGAGCTCGGGTCCAGAAGTAGGTCACAAATCAACCCCCACCACCACCCCACAAACACACCACCACCACCACCACCACTCCATACCTCGGTCCCTATGATCCTTTATGTCCGTAGGGTCAACGTCCAAACATCACAACTACTACCAACAACAACAACAGCAACTAGATGTACCGCAGAGTGATACAAAATATGACTGCCGTTCAGTCCAGCCCATTTTTTCCACAAAAATAAGTCACGCTTGTCAAATCGTGTTAATTTCCTACGTTGTTCCTTTTTTGTGTGTTTGTAATTAAGTGTGTGCAGAGTGTGTGGTTGTTTTTGTGTAAATGTGTGCTTCTGTGTGTGTTTATTGAGTGTGTGTGCCTGCATGTAAGTTAGTTTTTTGTGTGTGTGTTTTTTGTTTGTGTGTGTGTGTGAGTGTGTGTTTGTGTATGTAAGTGTGTTTGTATGTGTGGGTGAATGTGTGCAGTGTGTGTGTGTATGTCTGTTTATGTGTTTGTGTGCGTATTTGTGCGTGTCGTGTGTGTGCATGTGTGTGTGTGTTTACTGTACATGTCTTGTGTGTGTGTTTTTATGTGTGTGTGTTTACATGTCTTTGTGTGTGTGTGTGTTTTTATGTGTGTGTGTGCATGTGTGTGTGTCTTTATGCATGTGTACGTAAATAAAGCAAATCAGGGAACCACCTACTCTTTGCGATAAGTGCCATGGGATCTTTAACAACCATGGTAAGTCAGGACAATTTAACATTCATGCAAAGGAAAACATCTCCTGCAGTACAGCGTCCCTGTAATAAGGCATTGGGATTGATATTTGTTTGGTGGCTTTTGGCCACAGGGAAGAGTGCCACCTACTGGCCAGCCACCAACACCACTTCCAGCAGGAACCTACTCTTCCAAGGAGGTCTCTTATCCAAGTACTAATGAAGCCTGCTTAGCTTCAGTAATTCAGCAAAGTCAGGTTTGCTGGTCTGGCTGCTGGCTAAAAACAAAAGTTGAAAGGCATACAGTATATGATTCTAACTGTCTCACTGAATTGCATTATGCACACTCAATTCTCACTGGTATCTACTAGACAACAAGTACCAAAACATGATTAGTTCATAGATTTCACATGTAAAATACATTGTATACAACCCCACCCCCATCTTGCTTGTTCATAATTCTGAGAAATTGAATTGTGTGCATGTGTATGTGTTTATGTTTATGTGTGTGTGTGTGTGTGTGTCTGTGTGTGTGCATGTGCTTGTGTGTGCACCTGTGTGTGTGCATGCGTACATATGTCTACTGTGTGTGTATGTGTCATACATATGATTACTGTGAATGTATGTGTGTGCGTGTGTATCTGTTTATGCACATGTGTGCATATGGAATGGGTTACATGGCCCCTGGAGGCAAACATACGCAACAAATTGGTCATCCTAGGCCCTATGGTTCTCAAGATATTTACAGACAACTCTGTAAACTCTGTACACTGTTGGTGTACAGTCACTAAATGTACACATAAATAAAAAATTATTGTATGCCTCCATGAACGGAAGTCCACAGTGAATTCTAAAAGGAAACAAGAACAGGAGTGAAAGAAGGACAGACATACAGTACAGGTCACAAAGGAAAGGGGGCAAGAGAAGAAAACAGAATGTAGGGGAAGAAGAGAGGTAAGATGCAGTGCTGTCTTCCTGGAAGATGGTCTATAAGGGGGACTGTTTGAGGTGCTGTTTTTGTCATCTGGAGAATGGAAGTGACATAATAGTGAGCTGGCAATTTGTTGCAATTTCTTTGTCTACCACCTTCACAGACACACATACACACAATCATCCCTGTCTCTCAGACACACACACACACACACACACACACACACACACACAATTCACAAGATACCAAGAAATGTGATTGAGTTGGTACAATAAGAAAGTAAACAGCCCTATTTTAGGTGGCACAAGCACCCACACCAGCCACCCCCACCACTGTGAGCCCTCAGCTGAGACACACAAAGAAACATTCAGAGATCTTTTCGTCCAACCCGACACACTGCCTTTCTCTCCCTCCCTCACTCTCCCTCCTTCCCATCTTTTCCTCTCCCTCTCCCTGCTTTTTTCTCTCTTCCCCCTCTCATCTCCATCTCTCTCTCTTCCTCCTTCCACTCCTTTCCCCTATCCCTTGCTCCTTCATCCCTGCCCATTAAAAGTGCTGGCATTCCTTAACAAACCCAGCATCATTTTCATCAAAGCTCTCCTTGAGAGCTCCAGAGCGCTGTATTAATAAGAGCCCACAGGGATGCATAACATGCATCAAAGCCCCCACCCCAAATTACAAATAATGAAATCAAGAAGTAAAAAATGGAAGTGGGATGGAAAAACATATGGAAATAAAAAATAAATAATTAAAACGAGAGGAGGCGGAGAGAGAAGCAGCGCAAGTGAGCGAGTGTGCATGTGTGTGTGTGTTGTGCATACACACACACCCGCACATCTACACACCCACACACATGACACACACACACGTACACAGTGAGGATGATTCACTGCCAGGCTCTTTGGCTGAAGGAAGCTCAGGGTGGGAGTGGTGAGAGAAGAGAAGGAGTACGGGAGTATAACATTAATCAAATTATTTGAGAGAGAGAGAGAGGCAGCGACCTTCAACACAGCCGGTTCAGTCCCAGCATGACTGCCGTGTTCCCGCAACATCCAGATCCCTCCTGGAGCGCCGTGTGTTGGTCAAAAGGCCCCATGATTCCGGCGGGGTCTTCTCTCTCTCTCTCTGCCATGACCTCCTGGCCCGCTCAAACGGCACCCCTACCTCACCCCGCATTGTGAGTGTGTGTGTGTGTGTGTGTACTTTAATTATTGGATCTGTAAATTATTCCCCTGTGTTAAGGTCCAAATAAAAGCATTAAATGTATGTCTATACACATGTATGTGTGGTCTGATTGCGTGTCTGTGTGTGTGTGTGTGTGTGTACGTGCTTCCATCAATGTTTTGATCCATGCATTCTTCTCCTGTGTTAAGGTCCAAATAAAAGCATTACATGTGTGTCTATTCATGATGTGTATAGTCTGATTCTGCGTGTGTGTGTGTGTGTGTGTACATGTAGAACCTCCGTAGGATTCTCATGACTCTCGCAAGATGAATTTTTCAACCTCTGCTGCCTCAACGGCCTTGTCGATTGCACCCGGCTCGACGCGGGCTCGTACATGCTGATACTGATGACCTTGCCAGTGAGTGAGCACTGGCTAGAATCAGGAGGCAGCGAGAAGGGAGCACTGAACTGATAAAAATCAGCAAAAAATGTCACATTACTGCCCCCCTCACAATCTGAAGCAATTACGCCAAGTCAAGCACAGTGACATGGAGACTTGTTGAAACCAGTCCTCTGCTCAAACACACACCATAGACACGGATACCCTTCATCTAGTCAGTAGTCTGCGCACGGCCATTGTACATTCACATATTCTAGCATAACACCAGGCTCATTTGCTAAGACAACATGAATGGGAGACCATGCATGTATACGTTTGTATACTCGCGCTTTTGTCTTTCCTATTTTCCAGTCAGCGCATATTGGAATTTTCCAATATGCGTTGGAAACCTCCACCTCCACAGGTACATGTGCGCCCACGGGGGCGTTTCAGCGAAAAGAGGGGGCGTGTTCCGGCGCAAACGGTCCCTGTTGATATTTTGCACTGCAAAAACTGCTTATCTAACACAATCTAACCAAGTGTTATTAATCTTATATCAAGATAAAAAAAAGCTAGTTGG
Source organism: Alosa alosa (assembly GCF_017589495.1). Lineage (NCBI taxonomy): Eukaryota > Metazoa > Chordata > Actinopteri > Clupeiformes > Clupeidae > Alosa > Alosa alosa. The sequence continues at coordinate 26,800,309 of NC_063192.1, read as the reverse complement.
TTTTGTTTTCAGTATAAAGATACTTACCTAGCGCTTTCTCATGAAATCATTTGACTTAATTTAAGAAAAGTTTGACTTATTTTCAGACATCTCATCCTGAAAACAAGCAAATTTGTCTGCCAGTGCGTTGAGTAAATTTGTCTTGATAAGACTCCTTAAAATAAGTCAAGGTCTTCTTAAATTAAGTCAAGATGATCTTACGGGAGGGCACTAGGGAAGTCTTTTCATACTAAAAACAATACCAAATAGATTATTTGATCTAAATAGAAGATTATTAACACTTGATTAGATTTCATTTTTTGCAGTGTGCCATTTCAGAAAACAATTCCGCCACAGACCAGGAACCTCCTGTTCTAAAGTCAGTGGCACAAATTCAGATGCTATTTTAAGGGCGCATGCATGGCAGCAGGCATGGACTGGCCATCGGGCGTAATGCCCGGTGGGCCGACGCACATTTTTGGGCCGGGGCTGTCATGATTTAATAATAATAATAAAAATATTCACCGCAACGGTATTTGAGACACGAAACGCGGCCCATTGGTTGATTTTCTTGACGGACATTGGGATAGTCCTATGACATCTCTCAGCCCTCCCCCTTCCCTCCTAGGGTTATCAAAGTTTGCTATTTGAGCTGTCTGACCGCGGAGAGAAGTGAGTTTCCCTCTGTGAAATTGTGAAAATGGATAGTAGGCCTAATAAACCACAAAAGTGCAGAAGCTGCGAGACAAAAGACTAAAAAGCCTACAAGTGGACGCAGCAAAATGTGTCAAAATCACAGAAATGTTCACCCCAAGGTCGACTGTTACAGCAGGTGCAGGGCCGTCGACATCGAGTGCACAGGCTGAAGGAGTGGAACACAGCTTTGATGTGTAGTGTATTAACACAGAGGAAGGCGAAGTACAGGTGGATTCGGAGGAGGAGGAGGAGAGAGACGTTACGTTTGATGTGCAGTGTAGTGACAGAGGAAGGAGAAGTACCGGTGGATTCGGAGGAGGTGGACAGAGACGCTCTGAGGAGGAGGAGACGTTACCCAGCAGGGACAAATTGAGGAAGAGGTCAGAATAGCTACTGTAAATGTTAGCAGAATGAAGAAGGACGTTTCATGGAGGGAGGGCTGTTGTGTGTGTGTGGAGGGCTGGGTGGGTGTCCACCTGCTCCTCCGCTTTCGATTGACATGCATTTGAGCGTTTCTCTGCAACATGCATCAGTAGCAAAGAAGCCATCTGCATTTTACATTGCGCTATTCGATTGTCGTCGACGCGGAGAGGAGAAAAATTAAATAAGTTATCCACAACAAATCAACGAGTGGTCGGCCTCAGAACGCACTCAACTTTTTAAGATCTGAAGTCAGTCATGATTGTTCGAAATTGTTGTCAATCTTGACGCAGTACAACAAGCAAACCTATCACATTTCTGTGCGCATACAGGCAGGTACACACACGTATAGTAGGCCTAGGCTACACACGCACACACTCAGAAAGACACTAGAATGACACAGCAATTATGATAGCCTGTAACAATGAAAATGTTTTGGGATGTGTGTATCTTCACTTATTAGTATCTGGGGAGATTGTAGGCTAAAAGTGTGTAAATGCTCAACATACGAAATAATTACAGGACTCATTTTATTCAGTCAGACTTAAAACATGCATTATAATAGTAGCCTATAGAGTTTTGTGCACAACCTCGTCCTTGCTGGTTTGGAGGTGGTCACCAGTGGGTGTGTGTATGTGTTTTAATAGCCTTTGTTTTCAAATAATGCTATGAGTAGACTCGGTGTCCAACTTACAGTGTTATTTTAGCTTGCCATAAAGTTATAGTTTGCAGGTGTTATAGCTTACAGTTATTATTATCATGTAATATTAGTGAAACATTGCTTTCCCGAAATGGATGATAAAAAATAGCATATATCCTCTGGTATGTCGTGTGCCTCAGCATATTGTATAAATAATCATGGTGGGCCGCCATGGCCAAAAAGGCCCGGGCCATTTTTTTGTCCCAGTCCAGCCCTGCATGGCAGGTTAATGGGATACTGTGTAGAGTTGGAAAGTTAGGTCAACTTGGAAACTGTTTCTCGTTGTTGAGTTGCCTGATGGTAAGGTACAGCTGTAGCTTACACCTGCAGGAGCGCTTGCTTGGGCCTGTGTTGCGCAATGCACTTTGCTCCTCTCATCTATACGACGCAGTTCCCATTTCTCCAAACCATACATAATTACAAGGGCAAATATTGCTACACGAGGGAAATCAGTGTGGTGTCCGATGTGAAAAATTAGGTATAAATCTAGCGTACACATTTCCACGAATCACGGATGTGTTGATGACATAGATTAGGAAATATTAGAGGACTTAATGAGACGTGATGTTGAACTGCATGCCGATGCTATTTAACCCAAATGCCCCAGAAGCAGCACGGGAGAGGAGAGCTTATCTGACTCAAAAGATCTGCATTGTCTATAGTGAGGTAATGTTAGATTACATTGCAAAAATATCACCATGCATTCATAATCTCGTGATTCAGTGAGAGTGATCTCAAAACATCGGAAAGTGACATTTCTGTATTACATTTTGTCAAGAGGAAAAATCAATAGCAAACTGTTCCCAACTCACTATAGCGCTGTGAACCGTTCCTGGCTGCGCCTGCCAAATCCGCCATCATAATAGCAATCCGCTATGGAACAAGCGTGCCTGTTGTTAACTGGAATGTGAGATGACGCTCTGATTGGTTTATTACACGTTACGCCCAAACCACACCCAAGAATAATGTAGCTACTACAGACCACCCTATTTTAGATTTGCGTCGGGCGCAACGGTCATTATCCAGCCGGTAAAATAGCAACAGCACCCAAGATCTGCCCACAAAGCGACTTGCGCAAAGTCAATTGCACTGGAGTGCAAAATAGAGCCCTAAATGGCATTGGTGTCAATGTATTGGAATGAAAGAAGTGAGTATGAATAATGGGTAACACTTTTCTTGACAGTTTGAGTTTGAGTTTATTCACAATACCACTTCAAACAGTAAACCAGTATGGGTACAAAGACAGACGGGTAGAGTGAATGGGTCCCCCAAAGAAGCTAGAAAAGCTTATAGGTGGGGGCCCATGGTTCATGAAAGGGTAGTGGTACAAACAATGATATTCACAGTAACCATCTGAGACCAGATGGTGACAACATAACATACATACTTAACATTACATACACAAAACATCACATACAACATTACATACACATACAATCATACACATACATCCCAGTAGTCCATGAGGAAAACAGTTTTATATTAGATATAGGTTAGTAAGAGATTGTTTTTAGTTGTCTTTGAAGTTGGAGATAGAGGGCAACACCTTTGAGGCCATCATCAATCCTGTTCCAAATCTGTGGCCCCCTACAGGCAACACTCATACTGGCGCCGCTGCGTGTACGGTTACATTTACCTGTAATGAGTGGTTTAGTTCTTGTTTGGTATGTGTGCTGGGGGCTGGAGATGGGAATGGGACTCTTATTGACATAAGAGTGACATGACACTGTCATGAACACATGACACTGTCATGACACATGAACCCTAACCCTAATCCTAACCTTTAACCCTAACCCTAATCCTAATCCTAACTTGTTATGACAAAAAACGAATGACACTTAATGACAGAAGCGTTATGTCATAAACGTTAATGACTTGTTTATGACACGTTCATGACAGTGTCATGTCACTCTTATGTCGACACTGTCAAGTAAAGTGTAACAGAATAATGTTGTATAGTGTGAAGAGGAAGCCAAATTCCATCGTGTGTTTGAAAGGAGAGAGGGAACGCTACACACCATTCAGCTCTTTATAGTCCCAGTAGGCTGATCAGACAAACTACTTGCACCACTCTGCAAAATATGAGCTCAGATGCAAAACCCTCTAAATCCGTCTGGCCACTTTTCTTTTAAATGAGCATTTTTTTTGTACGTTTTTGCCTACAAATCGATATTTCAGACCAGGAACAGAGTGGTAGCAGGGTTTGAATCGAAAATTATTTGATTCATGTATACTATGTGTGGAGAGCATTAACTCGCCATCGTGATCTAATTTTTGACAGAGGTGGCGTTTCGAGGGTTTTGCATCTGAACTGAATTTAGGAAGAGCCATAATGCTGTACATGCACTGACACAAAGAGACCATCAACACTGCTGTGCCCCAGTCAGATGTGAGGAAAATTCACAGAACATTGGCAGGGACGTCCCAGTAGTGTCTCTCTATATCCTTGAAGACTCCTCCCTTCCTCTCCGATTGTTTCCGACCTAAAGGCCTTAAGGTCCCCTCATTTGTATGTTGCTTTTTGAATGACTAAATTCAAGTGCCACTTACATCAGTTTTTCATCACTCACTCACACTACCCTGATTTGTTTGGGTTGCGTTTCATTATTTCGGAGGCAGGTGACCCAGGCAGGCGACGGCTCATCGATCTGAGAGATCACTCTGGACTCCACTGCAGGCCAGCATTGACAGACGTGTCACTAGCATCCACCTGGGGAGCAGACAGATCGAGCAGGCAGGTGGCTGCTAAGATGGAGGCCTGATTCAACAACCCGGGGTGCCACAACGCAGAGGACAGCCAAAGACAGCGGTTCAACCCACTGCAGTATATAAATACTAGCAAAACAAAAAATAAACAATCAAACACATAAACAAACAAACAGAGACACAAATAAACATCAGAGGCTAAGCCTCCTCTGCGCTGTCGATAGACATTATTCTCCACTGAGTTTATTGATCAGAGCTCATTGACCTACCTTCGATAGGAAGCTAGTCTTAATGGCCTATAAACTTCAAACGCCACTGAGATAATTTGGCCCTGCGCATGGAGGCCATCCCTAGGTGGTAGCAACAGCCCCAGGGCCTGA
>NC_063192.1:26790428-26792928 GCF_017589495.1 Alosa alosa | reverse complement strand
CGTGTTGGTCGCGATGTGATTAAGGACCAAGCATAGTGCGTTTTTTTTTTTCGCATTAATCGTGTGCCGCTAAAGATTTTTTATTTTACACCATCACTCGTTCTGTTATCAACGATCCTCTTCGGCTATTACTATTTTGACCCTTTGATGCACCGTTTCTTGTCCTCAAACTGCCACAGACACTTCCTCACTTCCTGGTAGGCTTCTGCCTAGTCCTATCGGAATGGATCTTTAAGTGCTGCGGACCCCGGCACCGGCATGAGTGCAGCACACTCCGCTTTCTACATTCAATTACATCAGATTCCATTGTTCTCAATACCACTCCGCACACCAGCATGGCACTTTGCCGGCGCCGCCAGTACCGTGTAATTCAGTTCTATTGTGTCAACGCCAAAATCCGTTGTTCATCCAGTGTTTACCAGTTAAAAACTTCAGTTTATATCAGCTATATCTCTGAAGAATGCATTGTGTTGCCTCAAGCTCACTGCACTTGAAAATTTGAAATAATCAAATACATCTTAAAGTAACTGTTCATATAGTAACTTTCTTTGCTATATTCTTTCTTCATTTTGATGAAGAAAATTATATTATTATAATATATTATTCTTCATTTGATTCCCAATCAAGATACACTGGTAAGAACATCTCTCTTTCTCTGATGGAAGCTGGATTTAACGTTCAGATTCTCATCAGAGCAACATAGCAGCATCTCTCTTCCTCTCTCTCTCTCTCTCTCTCTCTCTACTCTAATGGAAGATGTGTTTACCATTCAGATCCCCAGCATAGCAACAGGTGCTGCTCTCCCAGGACTAATCCATGGCAGCAGTCAGTCTGGTTCCTGTGGCTATCTGGGGGACAGCAGAGATGCACCACTGTGCTGTCAAAGACACAGTGACCCTCAGAGGGGGGGGGGGGGGGGTAGATGATTCTTGTACCCACTGAGCAAGCAACGTCTGTGGACGTCCAAGACAAGTTGATATCACGTCGGTCCGTCCAGGCTATGATCTGGACGTCTATTTGACAGCCAAAATTAGACATCTATTCAACGTCCAGAAAAGACGTATTAAAAACGTTCATTCTGGCTACTCTGAAGACGTCTTCTGGAGTACGGCTACCATGTCTTTTTGACGTATTGTGGACACACACACAATCCTTTGGACACATACAAATACAGGTGAATGCATGCGCACACACAGACTCACACACACACAAACAGACTTGACCTCTCACTCAGACAAACAGACAAACATTCAGTCCTTTGACGATACACACTCTCTCTCTCTCTCACACACACACACACACACACACCTTTGGCCACTCATACAAATACAGATGAATGCATGCGCACACACAGACACACACAAACATACTTGACCTCTCACTCAGACAAACAGACAAACATTCAGTCCTTTGACCATACACACTCTATCTCACACACACTCAAATGGCCTGACATAATGTATGTATCCCCAGCTGCCCAAGCCTCTCTGTGACCTTCACACAGGAGAAGGAAACCATCTATCATACATAAAGATCTCCATGGGAAGAAAGAGAGAGAGAGAGAAAGAGAGAGAGAGTCAGAGGTCAAAAGGGTCAGAGGAGGGTGGTCCTTCAAGAACATCCTTCAAGAATCCTTACCTAGGATGACCAAAATAGATGACAAACACAAACACGCACGACACACACACACACACACACACCTCTACTTCAACACACCCACTGTACCCATCGTACCTAATTCTTTAGTTGAAGTGTTGTTCATGGATGAGTCACGAATTACAGACTATGAACTCATGTAAATTCCCGAATTGCCTGAATTCATGATAATTCATTTCCCCTTATTGTAAAGTGTAACCATAAAAGCTTGAGGCACAGCAGCATCCAAATTCAATTCACTGCTCTCATAAGGGAAATAGATTTGCAGCCAAGACACACACACTCTCTCTCTCTCTCTCACACACACACACACACACACTTTACAACGTATGTATGGGGGAACATCGGGAACATCATAATTTGTGTTACAATAAGTCCTTTTTATCCATATATTTTTTATCCTCTAACAACCTCCTTAGTTACTGTTGCTATGCCTGACAAGCTTTAGGACCAAAGATTCTAGAATCTTTGTTTAGGACCCTGCACGTCTATTACATAGGGGGAGAACCGAGACTTTTCAATGAAATGTAATTTACAAAGACATTGTACCACACTGGAAGCTAATATTTTGTCACTAGCAACCTACATCTGTCCTCTGTCAAATACAGTTGGAATTTCATCTCTGAACAAAACCGTTCATGAGTTATTTAAAGCAGAAGTCGAATGTGCGTTTTGTTTCATTCGACTCTCCTGGCCAGAATGAATGGAACAGGCATGGGGGACGAAAGAAACATACCATTTAAGCTATGTACTTCCCACAACTTCAATATTTGACAACATATAATGAATGGTACTTCAAATAGGTGTTATTTTAAATAGATTGCTGATGGGCTATACATCTTGG
>NC_063192.1:26760428-26785428 GCF_017589495.1 Alosa alosa | reverse complement strand
CATAGATGTGGAGGACGGGGTAGGTTGAGCAGCTCTGGCGACAGAGGAAGAGATTCTCTCTCTCTCACTGGCAGTAGGCTGGCATGGTGACACACTGGCAGTAGGCTGGCATGGTGAGACACTGGCAGTAGGCTGGCGTGGTGATGTACGCAGCGTTTAAACACCCACCCCAGGAGCATGCTGGCACGGCTTCTTGCAGCAAGTGAGGTACACAGACATGTTATTACACAGAGTCAATCAGGCAGGAGAAATTGGATTCTTACACGGACCATTTGCTGTCATTTCTCTCTCTCTCTCTCTCTCTCTCTCACACACACACACACAAACACACACTCACACACAGCAGTGGGCCTACTCGAAGCAAAGGAAGAAATATAATGAAAAGTGTAACAAGAGTAGTATTCCTATTCTTCATTAGAACACAGATCTGGTCTCTTTACATACTGTAGACACATACACACAAATTCATTCCACTCCAAATTCATTCAATCAGATGTTGTTTACACATGCACTCTACATGGTTTCAATTAAGCAATGCCCTGCTGGAGTGAAAGAAACTATTAAGATATACACCACTGGGCTATCTCACATTTGCTCCGCTCCATGTTATAATTAAGTTGTTATCAGAAAATGGGACTGTATGGAAACATGGAATGTACGTGTACTGCATACACACACAAACATACACACACACACACACACACACGTGTTGCTGCCACTGGATTCCACCTTAAGGTGACGTCAGTGTGTGTCTGGCACGGCCTGGTCAATAGCATCTCCAGCGACTCACTTACTGAGATAGACATCAGTTCAGCATTTTCTTCTGTGTCCACAACCCCACCCCACTACACACACACACACACACACACACATTCAAACACCCCAATTAAAATTCATTTCACATATTACAGAACCAGTCCCTAGGCAGGAGTGTGTGTGTGTGTGTAAAATCAAACAAAACATGAATAAAATAATCAGTATGAGCAACTTTGTGACAGTGCCGTGCGTGAGATGTGTCTCGCCCAGCCCCGGGTCTATAATTACAAGATAAAATCCCATCCATCAGCATGCAGTCCAGAAAACACACTCACAGCTCGCTAAAGTAATCTTACGAAGGGGATTACACACACATACAGAAGCACCTTGTGATGTTTGCGGAAGATTAAATGACAAATGTCAAGGTAAACAGAGGGAGGGTGTGAGTTTTATTGTAACCACTGATTGCACATTATAAAAGCATTTCCTTGACATAGAAACATTCATAATGAAACTGATTTTTGTTTCAACAAAGAATGGTCATTATCTTTCATCCGTAATGCATTCATTCGTGTAAACAAATCATCAAAATAAAAGAATGTGAAAGATTTGCTTAAGATATATTAGCTTTATCCCTCGCCCAATAAATACAAAACATTACCAGTATTTCACATGAAAAGTCGATATAATGATCGAAAGTCTAAAGCAAAAACATTCACTAGCGCTGCCTTCCCTCTATAAGTCTGTCACACAAAGTGAAAACAAGAAAAAAAAGATTAACAAAGGAGTGACACAACATGAGGGTTTCAGAGGGTTACATCACAGAAAAATGTGCACAAGGACAGTTTCATTACACCTGCCCTTTTTTTAAACAAGAAAACGTAAATCCTTCAATGGAGTTCCCGTAACAATCCCAGTTCACCTTTTTTTCATTCAACACTTCCACAGTGTTAGTTAGTCCACCCCCACACCCCATAACAGTTGTGTTTTCCCACAGCGCTCATTACACTGCTGCCTCATTTGGCTCAAGTGGTACACTCCAGAGGAGGGGTGTGCTGGGTGGGTCAAGTGGTTGGGATCCACCAAGTGCTCATGTGCAGATTAGAGAGGCCACGCCTCTGCACTGGTAACACTGACTGCCGTTGGAGTCAAAGTGCACAACCTTGACTCCTGACCCTGCCTTGACCTTTGACCTTAATGGAGCTCAGAGGAGCTCAGAGAAGCTCGCCCTCGTCGTCATCGTCCTCGGAGCCAGAAGGGCCCTGTCGCACCTCCTCATACCACTTGTTGGTTAGGCTCTTCATCTGGATGCGGCCGTGAAGCAGGTCCTGGATCAGACGGATCACATATCACAGAGATGCCCCATCAGGATCCATAAGATAAAAGTATTAAATCTACATCATCATCATCATCATCATTCTGTGTCTGCACAGTAGCCGCCAGGCACTTCAATGCAAGAAGCAGTCCCACATGATTCGGCTTTTGACCCTTATGTGAACTCATTCTGATAATGATTGTTGAACTCAACACTATTCTTGTCCTTGTTCTGGGCTCGTATTCACAAAGCATTTTATCTCACCATTAGGAGTACTCCTAAAAAACTTGCACTAAAAGATTTTAGCTAGGAGTTTTCTCTTAAAAGTTATTCACAAAGCCTTTCAGACCTACTCTGAGTAAGGAAAAATGACAACTCCTAAACTAAGAGTGAGTCTTCGTTGCTATGGATGACGTCATTACTCATGCACAAGCTTGACTGAAGTGACCACCTTGATTGGCTGATGATTGTAACGCGGGAATGATTCCAAACACCTCCCCTACGATGATGAGTGACAGGTGACAGGTCTGAAAATGCGTGCGCTACACAAGTAGTGCGAAGGACGGAAGATGATGAATAACTGAATAAATAGCCTAAATGAATAAAGAGTAAGGCAAAACAAATAGTCTAGTAGCCTAATGAAAAATACGGATTGATTCTTTGCAAAATGTTTTTATTTTTAATAAAAAAATGTAATTAAATGTTTTAATTAATCTGTCACCATATGCCTATCCCTGTTTGCAAAGAGGAGAACATTTTAATTTGATTCACAATGACACGTTACATTTGGTGTGCATGTTGACAATAAGTAGGCTGGTTTTGGTTGTTGTTGGTGGCGTTATTGCATCCCTTAGTTATGCCTACAGTACAATGCACACGCGATTGGAAGCTCCTGTAGCATTATGATGAAAAACAGTACATTCATGTTTATTTCACTTGAATGTTTCAATTTTTGCACAAAACTATTAAATGCTACATAGGGAATAGGCTAGTCTAGTTGATATTACCATATGCCTTGTAAAATGAAAGAAAACAACAACGACAACAACAAAAAAACCATTTAGGTTTCTCCTAAATTCGCCAATTAGGAGCTACTTTTAGCCTTAAAATTCTTTGTGAATACGGGCCCTGGTCTGCTAACATTTCACAATGTTAAACTAGAGGAAAGCAATAAGTCTCCACAGCACATGATCAAAACTGCCAATACTGGCCATCATCCCAGCCTCTGTTTCAGACTATCAAGCGGCTGCTAGTATAGGAATCAACTGACTTTAGGTCAAAGATTGGCTCCTCAGAACATTAAAATGAAAGTAGCCGAATTGATGTTCTTGACGTACAACAGTTCAGTAGACAAATCAAGCATACAACTCAAGGACTTCATCCAGCCCAAAGCACACAGAAAGTCTTGCAAGTGCATGTTTGAGACACTCAAAGACATATTGGCCTCAGTCTGGACCACACTCATTCTCAGGCATAGGCTCATTAGCAAGTCAGACTCATTAGCAAGTCTAAGCCATCACCGGACTACAGTACTGGAGGATGGGCCAAACCTTCGAGCACAAGAACAGGAGCTCATTATTAGTTTACAGTTCTGGGCTTCTGTCCCAGATCAATGAGAGTAATGAATGAGGAAGTGTCTGAGCTGGAGGACTGGGAATCTGCTGACCATACTGCATACTGCTTCAGAGAAGTCCCCTTCCCTGTTACACAGAAAGATGCTGTAGGAACATACAGTAGGGCAAGATCTTGCCATTAGGTATGTTTTTTGTTGTTGTGGTTTTGTTGTTAAAAGTGTTCTTTTATTTTACATGGCATATGGTCATATCAACTACTAGACTAGCCTATCCCCTATGTAGCATTTAATAGTTTTGTGCAAAAAAATTGAAACTGAAATATGGATATCATTTTTGAGGTGCATTCAAGTGAAATAAACTTATGAATGTATTGTTTTTCATCATAATGTTATTTCATTTGTTAGAGAGATGGGCCGTGGGAGAGCCTGCACTGACCTCCTGGGTGAGCCTGCGAGTGAAGAAGGGGTTGAGGTACTTGGCATCGAGCCACATGAAGCCTTTCAGGTCCTGCCTCTGGACGATATGAGCCTCATACTCCTCCTCCGTCAACTCAGACAGGTGCTCCGACTCGATGGTGTTACCCTGACAGCCAGAGAGAGAGAGAGAGAGGGATTAGTTATAAATAAGAAGTAGAGAAAAGTTAACCTCTTACAGAAGTTAACAAAACGTTTCTTGCGTTAACAAAAATTGAGTCTGTGCTGTTGCCCTGACATGGTGGGAGGGTGAGAGAGGTTAAAAGTTATTGGAGCGATGCAGGTCAGCACTAGAGAGTAGCAAACATAATCCAACAGTTAAAACTCAACAGAGTTACTGTACCCTCGCATGAGGACAGGAGAGAGAGAGAGAGAGAGAGAGAGAGAGAGAGAGAGAGAGGCAGGAACAACAGGAAAGAAATTCCCCAAAAGCAGGGGAAAAAATAGCAGACATTGACTCAAACAGAGCCACATTGGTGTAACAAAATAAAACAGATACTATTAAGGCAAACAACAGCAGCAACAACAACAAAAAATAAAAACAGGCCGTTCATCCCCAGTCAGCACGGTGTCCCTTTTGAACAGCGGCTGCTTTGAAGTGTTACATCACGTCAAGCCTTTCATCCTCCATGGGGCCATGCCACAATCAGTAAACATCCTTCAACTGACCCCAAGTGGACGAGAGATCTATCTCTCTGAGGAAACACCGCTGGGCTGGACACACACACACTCACACTCACACACACACACACAGGACAGGGGAATCTTCTGGCAGGACATAAAGAGAGGGGTGTGAGACATAGAGTGTCCTCCGCCCTCTGGACACGTGTCTTACCTGACGCAACTCCTTGAAATAAGAGAAGGAGAAACAAGAGAGGAGAGAGAAGGGGTCGCAAATAGCCCTCTCTCTAAGAAGAGCTCTAATAACAAATGAGCGGAGAGGGCTCGCTGGGGCCAATAAGCTTTTGCCCTGGGCAGGCCGCACTTCCGCATGATCAGACCAAAGATTTTTAAGGCGGAGCAAGATATTTCATCAGGTCTCAAGGTCCTTGGAGCAAACGTGGCACTGTTGGCCACAGACTTCATCAATCACGGCAGCAGTCATTGGGTCTGATGGGCTGACTGGTCCAATCAGAGAACGCACAGGACACTGAGAGCAGGCTGGAGGGGTTTGAATGAGTGTGTGAGACTGTGTGTGTGTGTGTGTGTGTGTGTGTGTGTGTGTGTGTGTGTGTGTGTGTGTGTGTGTGGAGTGTGCCATGCAGTTTTAAAGATTATGTGGTCCTTTGGAATATTGATTTCATATTGAAACATTCCATGGTCAGCGAGGGGGCGCTGCATAGATATGCCCAGAATGAGGCTCTAATGAACGAGCTGCAAATCTCAAGTGGGACCAACAGACTCTTAATATGACACTTTTACATCACTTTAGATAACATATTGTACATCACTTTACATCACATCTGTGAGTATCACAGTGACAAAACCAATCTGATGGAAACAGGCCGAAATCAGTCTCTCTCTCTCCCTTACACACACACACACCAGTGTAATGTGTGTGTGATCAGAAGACAAATGTGGTCAGCGGTGACAATATAATGACACATGGTCAGACCAAACACAATACACACACACACACACACACACACACACACACACACACACACACACACACACACACACACACACACACACTCACCATCTTCTGGGTCTTGCTGAGGTTGATGTCTTTCTTGTTCCTGCGTCGAGACTGACTCTCCTCGATGTCCATGATGCGGATGAGGGGCATGGTGCCTCCGCCCATCAGCAGGATGGTGAAGAGCACGATGACGATGGTGGTGGTGCCGATCAGCTGCCTCTTCTCAATGGGCTCCAGGCCCAAGTGGAGGCTCAGGGCGTAGGGGATGGCCCCACGCAGGCCTGCGAGGGAACAGGAGTGGACAGAGAACCAGGACTTTGAGCGACAAGTCGGCAGACAAGGGGCAGCCATGGTCTACTGGTTAGTGCTTCGGACTTGTAACCGGAGGGTTGCTGGTTCGAACCCCAACCAGTAGGAGCGGCTGAAGTGCCCTTGAGCAAGGCACCTAACCCCTCACTGCTCCCCGAGCTCCGCTGTATCCGGCAGCTCAGTGCATCGGGATTAGCGTGTGCTTCACCTCACTGTGTGTTCACTGTATGCTGAGTGTGTTTCACTAATTCATGGATTGGGATAAATGCAAAGACCAAATTTCCCTCACAGGATCAAAAGAGTATACTTATATATCAGGAGGAACATGGGGATATCATAAGGCAAAGAGCAAACAGAACCCCAAATAAGGGAGGTGGATCCAAGAAAGGAGGAACAAGAGGCAGGAGTCAGGGGGTTATAGACCAGGTGGAGGCTCAGGGTGAAGGGGATGGCCCTGCGAAAGTCTGCAAGGGAGGAGATGTGAGGAGCAAAGTTCAGAAGTAATGACAGAAGAACCAATGTGAAAAACAGGAAAGTGTGTGTATGTGTGTGTGAAAGAGAGAGAGAGAGAAAGGGAGGAAAAAAGAGAGGGGGAGAAAGAACCAAAAGGGCAATTTGAACAAGGAAGTTGGGATTACATTTAGAGGAGGCAGAAAAAAAAAATGTGTAAATGGGAAGAGAGAGAAGTCTTGGACATGATGAGCAGGGAACATGGGGAATCAATAGCTGGGCTGAGTTGAGTAAGACCCCAGGCAAGACAGCAAGGGCCAAATGAGCCTCTGGACGTCCTGTAACGAGTGCAGTAATGATGATGGCAATCGTTAAGGAGCTCATTACTACTCTGATTTACTGAAGGTTTGTAGAGGCAAAATTGTCTGTGTGTGATAAAAAAAAATGGGACTCAGAAGGCAGTCATCTAACTGACTGTACCAAAATGTACAGTCTTGAAAGAAGCAAAATGGCACATTTATGTTTGAGTAACTGGATTCCATAGGTGCACTGAAAGAACCAGGGCTCTAGAGATTGTTGCTAATCTACCTAGACTATAGTATTTAATTAATTTAGGCCTACTCTTAGGTTTAATATAATTTCTAGGATCGCCACTGATGTGAATGATCACACGATATTCATATTACTGATGGCGTCAAGGTGGTGGGGGGTTCTTCACTTAGTATCTGTACCGAAACAATAATTTTGGTATCGTGACAACACTACCTTTGACCATACTCAATCTCATGTTAGGATCATATCATGGTCTAAACTAGAGACAGGGATGGGGCGGGTCTTTGTCTCTGATTGGCTGTGATCAAGATATTCCTGTACACTGCTACAGGCTGTGTGTCTTGAGTGACCTGAGCACCAGAGAATCAACAACGGATAAAGGAAATAAACGTGACAAAACAAACAAAACATTAAGCTAATAGACCCATAGAGAGGGTTTTTTTTTCCACTAACAAAAGTAGGCCTACTGTTCTGCCCAATGCTGCCATTCCCGGTTCATGCTCTGAAAACAGCTCACACACAGAATATATATGGAGACCAATAAAAAGGTGACCTTGAAATTGTGGCATTAAAGGCAACACGATTAAAAATTTGGGTGCACCTAAATAAAAAAGTTAGGCGCACCAGTGCAATCAATGCAAAAAGTTAGTCTGGTGCCCTGAGGACGTATTTTTCAGCTCTACAAGACTGTACATACACATAGAACAGGAACTAAAGCCTTAAAAAATAACTTCACCAAAAGTATTTGGGATTTCTTATTCTACCGATATACCTTGTAAAATGTATGCTCAAATGTGTATCATGTTGAACTGAAGTGCCAAAAGAGTACCGGTAGTAGTAAAATTATGTAGGAGGAATGACTGTACATTTTTTTGGTATTTGTTGGAGTCCTCATAAGGGGCTCGCTTTCTGTCTGGTTATGTTGCTGATCAGATCATAAACGGCCACGGTGACAAAGAAAGAAGCATTTGTTGTTAGAGAACCCATCATGAGTGTGGAAGGATGTGGGTCTGGGACAGCAGCCACTACTGTGGAGCCTTCTGGAGGTGTCGTGGGACGAATTCTACAAAACACAGATGAAGGAGGATGCCTGCTTGATAACCCCAGTGAAACGCCCATGAAGGCTGCTCTCTTAATCTGCATCTGGTGAAGCTGTTTGTTTGCGCATGAAGGTTACTATTTTGGTGAGTTTGTTTTTGTTGCTTTGGTTCTTTGATTGGACATTCAGGCTACTGGCAGCGCAGGTGGTACAGTGAAGTAGGGCCATTACGGATCCTGGGTACAACATGCAGCACTTTTGCGACAGCCACCAGCCAACTGTGCATTGTCATTGTATCCTGGTTCATGTTGTGTAATGTTAAATAGGCTTAGTTGTTGATTGGCCACTGTGGGTAATCCATTACAGACAGCACAAGGAAGTCCTGGGTATATCTAAAACTACCAATCCAATTGCATCCATTGATTATGCTTCACAGGGAGCAAATCATTCTCCAGTATGTCATCTAGAATTTATTTTACCTCAATGCTGCCCCCCTCTGTATGTACGTGGTAACAACAAAGCACTCAGAGAAACATACAAATAATTAAAGCAGCAAAAAAACACTATTAGTGTTCAACAACTTCAACCTCAGGGTCGGGCTTCACCCTGGTAATGAATAGCTTTTAAAGTGACTTTTCTCGGCTGAAGAGCTTAATTTGCCTTTGGTGTCCCACAAACAGTGATTCGTAGTGTTTACATCAAGTACATGGAGAGTGACTGAAGCGTGGCGAAATTGTCTTTCATGCTTCAAACGGTGCACATATGAAAGGGAGGCTCAGGGCAATGAGAGCGCCAACCACGCCAACCATTACTAATTCACTCTCAGCCACGGAGAGAGAGCAGAGCAGTGAGTCATATTGGTGCTGCCTTTAGTTAAAGGAACCATATGTAAGAAATGTGTTTCAATTAATCATAAAATGGCCCTGATATTTCACTAGACATTAAGAAATCATGTTCATTTCAAATACTTACATCACTGACAACAGTAGTCCGGCCAGGATATTGCCTTTTAAAAAGTGAAGTTGCAGCCCTCAACTGATGTTGATGTTGTGTTTTGTCATGTCATGTTGCTATGCCAGTGGCTAGTGAAGAGGAGACCCTAACCATCAGACAGTGACATGGGGGGGGGGGGCAGGGGCGCCTTAATACCACCTGAGGCCCCTGAGCTGTATGTTTTTAAGCCCCCCCCGCAAAAATTAATTATGATTAAATGATACCCGGCCCGCGATCTGACCCGCCTATTTAGGCCTACATAACGTGCGCTTTTGGTTAATATAGCCTATAACATGCAGTGTGTAGGCCTATCATTATTGAGCCTATGTAAAACCTTTACATAAACAGGAACAGAAAGCCCTCCTTAATCACGTCTGCCTACTCCTGACATCGCTTATCAAAAAGGCTAGCCTACTGCACGAAAACAAGCGTTGAACTCTCACAACACTGGCTGGCTAAGTTAAAAGATGCGTTAGGCTACACATATGGACGTTTCAAGCTTTTCAAAAGTGCATGTGTTTGTCGTGTCGGGGTGTTCCCCAGGAGGTTTTTTGAAATTCTGTCCACTTAACACACCATTTTAACGCAGCTTGGGAGGGACATAAATACTTTTAGCCTACAGAACAAGCAGCTGGCTCATGTGACGTGAACATTGGCTACCTTATGCATTATCACTATACTACCCTACATGGAGACATCTCAATGCTAACAATGGAGAAAACATAACATAGGCTATTATTTGTGCGAATGGGTTAGCACAAACTTAGCTTTTGGTGAAGGGAGATGTGCTGATCACTAATTCATTTCTTTGCGCAACAGCCCATGTTCTGCGTTCACTCCAGTGAGACAAGTGAAATACATGTTTTTAAAGCCCTTTCATTGCAAGGCCATTTGCTACGATATTTACCTGCTATGCCTTCTGTTTTCATGGACAGTTACAGGAATCCACGTCTTTCGTTTATCGTTGCTTCAATCCTACCCACGTTATCTCCAGAGTTTGTAAGTTTGTCATTTCAGCCTCTCCTCTAGCTCCTCTACACACCCGTTGGGATTTATTAAGTTTTGTGACATTTTGTTACACTTTAGAAGAGAAGACAAAGTAGGCTATAACTGACGCCGCGAATACGGACACGGCCGTTTAATATTAGTGATTATCATTATTTTTATTAGGAGGCCCCTCATTGGTCGAGGCCCCTGCATTAAGGCGCCAGTGGGGGGGTCTTTTACTGCGGAAATAAAAAGGCTTTTTGAACTCAAAACAAGAAACAATGCAAGGCTCTAATACCAGGCGAGACATACTCGACCAGGAAAAAAAAACAAAAAACATATATGCTCCTGGATCACTTGCTAGCTACTGTAGCTGACAGACGCAGGAGGGGAGATCAAAGTTTGCCCCACCGGGGGGCAAATCTCCCCTTATCAGCCCCGTGGGACGTGAAGACGCACTGTTGTCTGGCAGGGCTATTCTGAGCATCGTTTGTGTCTTTATGGACGCCAGACAGATCCTCGGAGATGTGGCGTGACACACAGACAAGGCCGCTTTAAAGAGAGAGGACACTCAGGAGAGGCTGAGGATGAGGTTGGTGTGAGAGAAGAGAGAGAGAGAGAGAGAGAGAGAGAGAGAGAGAGAGAGAGGGGAGGGAGGGAGAGGGAGAGAGAGAGAGAGAGAGAGAGAGAAGAAAGGGAGGGCACACTCTGGACTTACCACTGAACCACATGATGAACATCATTTTGGGCGTGATCTTGTGGTCCCGGAAGAAGTTGAGCAGGAAGGACAGAGGAAAGATATTCACAGCTCTGCCCAACAGAACCAGCACCTACCAAACACAACAGCATCCGCTCACTTTAGAGGAATAATACACAACAGCATCCACTCACTTTAGAGGAATAATACACAACAGTATATAACTTAGTCGACATTATGACATTAGCCAACTTAACAAGTTAAAGGTTGTATCAGCGATTTCAGGCCCAAAAAAGGCCCAAACATAAATGATCACATTCATCTAACATTTCCTAACGATCCGCTAGCTGCCTGCCCCATAAGCAGGCCGTCAAAAAACGTGTCTCTGTCTCTGTCTCTGTCGGCAGCCTAGGCTCCGAGATCTGTATATAAAAACAATTGCTACCAACAAGGGTTGGCAACCCCTCAAAGGCAAAATAAAGTGTTTCAACCAATAACCGATGAGATGTGTGTTTAGGAGAGTTTTAATTGCATGGGAGGGAGGGGGAGGGAGTAGCGAACTAGCTCTCTGTTTTGTTTCAACATCAACAGAAGTGATGTATCCCCGCTATCGCTGATACAACTTTATAGCTTTAACATATAAACAGTACTTTTTCATTTCTCATTACTCATACTCATAGTTCATCATTAATAAATTAAACTGTATGTCTGGACACTTGGGTTTGGCCTCAATGGGTCTTAGAAGAGAACATGTTGATATGGGAAGTTAAGACTATTTAGAACTATTGAGTTAACAGAATACTGCATGTGCAATGTGAAACACAAGCACATATTTTGCATAGCAACACGCCTTATGGGTCTGTGAGGAGCTTCATAGAGCTGCTGCACTGACCATCAAGGGTCTTGTTACAGCTGAATTCTCTCTCTCTCAGCTGAATTCTCTCTCTCTCTCTCTCTCTCTCTCTCTCTCTCAGCTGAATTCTCTCTCTCTCTCTCTCTCTCTCTCTAAATATTTTTCATCTGTGTTTGTTCCGGGAGTAAGTCCGGAGGAACCGCTAGCTGTGGAGGACCAACACCTACAATGCACCAGATGACGAAGGAGAACTCAAATTTGTGTGGGAAGCTGAATATGGACAGGCCCAGGAAGGCAAACACACACGTTTCTGTAAAGACAAACAGGAAGAGGGTCAGACTCTTAACAGGTTAACAACAGTTTTTTTTTTTATTTTTATAATTTTACTACAATTTCTGATATAATTTGTGTGTGTGTGTGATAAACAAGTATGTGTGTCTGTCAGTATATCACAGTGTGTGTGTGTGTGTGTGTGTGTGTGTGTGTGTGTGTGTGTGTGTGTGTGAGTTTTGTGTGTATGTGTGTGTCTGTCAGTATATCACAGTGTGTGTGTGTGTGTGTGTGTGTGTGTGTGTGTGTGTGTGAGTTTTGTGTGTATGTGTGTGTCTGTCAGTATATCACAGTGTGTGTGTGTGTGTGTGTGTGTGTGTGTGTGTGTGTGTGTGTGTGTGTGTGTGTGAGTTTTGTGTGTATGTGTGTGTCTGTCAGTATATCACAGTGTGTGTGTGTGTGTGTGTGTGTGTGTGTGTGTGTGTGTGTGTGTGTGTCTGTCAGTATATCACAGTGTGTGTGTGTGTGTGTGTGTGTGTGTGTGTGTGTGTGTGTGAGTTTTGTGTGTGTGTGTGTCTGTCAGTATATCACAGTGTGTGTGTGTGTGTGTGTGTGTGTGTGTGTGTGTGTTTGTGTGAGTTTGTATGTGTGTGTCTGTCAGTATATCACAGTGTGTGTGTGTGTGTGTGTGTGTGTGTGTGTGTGTGTGTGTGTGTGTGTGTGTGTGTGTGTGTGTGTGTGTGTGTATGCGTTAACTGACCACACATGAAGGCCACGGTGCGCAGGGTCTGTTGCATGAGGATCTGTGTGACAGGAGACAGATTGTGATGGGTGTAGTGAGACATGACAATCCCTGAGAACAGAATGGCCATGATACCTGCAGTAGAGAGATGAGGAGGGGAGAGAGAGAGAGAGAGAGAGAGAGAGAGAGAGAGAGAGAGAGAGAGAGAGAGAGAGAGGGAGAGAGTTCAGTGAGTACAGAGCACATAGCATGAAAACATTTAGCAATCTAGATAATGTACATAGCAAAGCATAAATCAATGAATCTTCTATTCTGGGACAAACTTTGAAAGAGAGGGAAAAAAACAAAGGGGAAGAGAAATTGGTCCATCAAACAAATTGCATAAACATTTAAAGACACACTTGAATAGGAGGGCAGAAGTAGCAGGCCACTGTCTGAGAATTGGAACCACTCCAGAGTTAAACAGTTTCTTCTCTCTCCCCCGTGCCACGCCTATCAAGCAAGCTTCATAAAACTCGGGATTGGTAGATTTTGCACACAGACACACAAAGAGATTAATGTCACGCTAATCTCGACCATCTAACACAAAACCTTAGTGGCAGTAGTGATGGCACGTAGATTAAAAGAAAGAGTAAAGAACAATAAAGGAATTTAAAATACATCTGCTATACAGTAATTTCCTGTGCATTAGCCACATTTTGTATAAGCCGCGGGACAAGTTCAAAGAAATAAACTCATATTAATACCATGTTAGCTGCTCCCGTGTATTAACCTCATGGCTTTTTAATAAGAAATTTTGCAAAATCAATGTATATGCCGCAGTTAATAGTTCAAATTACGGATAAAGCAACAAAGCAAATAGCAATTTTATTGCTATTTTTCATATCTCTTCTTCTTAATCTACTAGGGCACCGGTGAGATGTAAATGTACCGGTTAAGGGAGTGGACCTTTCTTACCAGAGAGCTTGATCCCCTCTGCCAGGCCATAGGGGAGGTAGGCAAAGATGATCATCATCCCAAACTCCAGAGACGGAGTCTTTCTCAGGTCAAAGTGCTTCAGACTCTGAGCACAGAACAGTCAAGGACCGCACTCAAAAACAGACACACTTATCGCACACTCATGATGTGTACTGGTGTCATGTCACACACACACACACACACACACACACACACACACAGTCTCCACAAGACACACACACAGACACAGAGACACACACAGACAGACAGACACACACACACACACACACACACACACACACACAGAGAGAGAGAGGATACGACGGCCGAGATGAGGCCTGTGAGTGTGCCCAGTGCGGCCGAGCCAAAGAACATCTTGAGGAAGTAGCCCAGTGCCTGGAGGAAGGTCTCCCAGCCTGTAACCGACGAGTTGTCGGAGCCAGCGAAGCCCTCGGCAGTGCTGCGTGGAACAGAAATAACACCAACAACATGAACGCTGCAGTCATAGAGTATGTAGGACACCACTGTATGCTATGCATGATAATGGATGTATACAACAAGATGTATTGAAATAAAAAAAAAAAACAATGTTGAGTTGTTCGTCATCCCAGAGCATTACAGATCAACAACACCATGAGCAACTCCTCCATATGTACTGTAGAACACCATTATAAATGGGCAATTCCATGGAAAATTATTTTTTTTGTAACATCCATAACGCCAATAAAATGTGATGGTATGGTATGATGTGAATGATTACATGAAATTTGAGCATTTGCTATTTTTGGCTGAAGAATGTACATGAGAAAAAATGCACAAAAAATGAATGTTATCATTCACATCATACAAATGCCAAGGGATTTCACTGGTGTTATGGATGTGACAAAAACTCAATTTTCCGTGGAATTGCCCAAATACAAAACATGACATGTTATTGAAAAACACATAATAGTGACTCACCACTGTATGACATATATTTACATGAGGGGGACAAAAATAGAAAATACTTGAAAATAAGCTAATTTCCATATAAAAAATAAATTCTGTTGTCAAAAACTAATTTTCTACATAATTCCTTAAACTACACATGGATTCTACTGTAGCTCTGTTTTCCCTTCATCTGTTAAGAGATACGGTCATGGATCCCTGCACTCTTCCTGCACTTCCAGACTGTGCCCAGGAGAGGGCACACAAGCGTCATCAGCCAGCCTACAAACATGAGCCTGACACACCTCAGCCAATGCCTGATAAACCCGTTCCCCAGCATGCTGCTCCTTCACTTCCTTCAAATGTTCCTAGAGGGATACATGCCCGTTATCATGATAGTAATGTGTCATCAACAAGGCAAGACAAAATACTATTTTATCTCACATGCCAATATAGAACATTAGATCAGATAACACAGTCTTTACGAATACAAGTAATTTTCTCATGATACCACATCTAAGCAAATATGCTGAGGAACAAGTTGTGTATGTGTGTTTCACAGAGAGCTCGCTAAGAAAAACATGTCACCCATGTGACAGTATAGAGAGAGAGAGAGAGAGAGAAACACACACACACACACACACACACACACAGGCTTCCCAAAGCTTCTACTAGTGTTGCTGCTGTTACTATGCATGAATAAGTAATGTTAGGAGTGGTCTGACCGTTGCTGTGTGGAAACCAGGGGTGTGTATGTGTGTGTGTGTGTGTATGTGTGTGTGGGCGGAGAGTTGTGCATCGGGTGACCGTGTGGACAGACAATGCGAGACAGAAACTGGAGAAGACGCTCTCCAGGAACCGAGGCATGGTTATTAGGGCAGGAGACGGGAAGGGTGCTGCTACGGCTACAGTGATGGGTGCTTAAGAGGCGCTAACAGCAGCAAACCACCGCAGCACCAGGGCCCATTCATTATGAATGGGCATCGCATTCCCCTCAGGGACGGCAGGCAGGGCAGCTGCCAAGGGGTGTGTGTTATGAGTGCTGTGTAAATTAGCCAAGGGTGTTAGTACTACAGGCTGTACACACACACACACACACACACACACACACACACACACACACACACACATAAACTTGCAAAAACACCACACATACCTGCATGCATACTCCCAGACCTAAACACACACACACACACACAATACATGTGCACATACATACAGTTGTGTGCAGAATAAAAGCAGTGTGTTTTAAAAAATTGAATAAAGCTCAAAATCCTTAGAATAGCTGTTAATTCTATATTATCAATGCATTGGGAACACTGCACATCAAAAATTGATCAAGTTTGTGTTATACCTTTACAGAAAGTGAAGAAAAAGGAATGTTAGGCTTTTCAAAAAATTAACAGCATTTTCGATGTCACCCCACAAATTTTCTATAGAAAAATGCAAACACTGCTATTTTTTGAACAGCTTAACATTCCTTTTTCTTTACTTTCTGGATGGAATCTGGCATGCGTAGGCTTTCGGTAAGGTAAAAGCAACGACCGAAATGCGTTGTCAATGTGTTGAAACATGTGTATAAAATATGACACAAGCTCTGAGGCCTGACTTGATCATCCAGTCTGACCAGTCCGCCTGGTCTAATGAAGCGGCACAGCTTACTCAAGGCAGATAGTGTGTCGACTTACCAGGAAACTCTACACACCCTACAAACGCACACGGACACAGTCCTGAATCCTATGTGATTACTACGACATTCCAAGTAAAGTGAAACTCTACCTCAGGGGCAATTATCCTGAGAGCTGCAATCAAAATGCTCAATGCGATGCCTTTGTAGCAACAAACTCTGATTCCCTCTTGTCTCCACAGACCAGGTTGTGAGGGAAGGCCACTTTAAGTTTATTCAAACGTGGTAAATCCTGCGGTTCAGGCTCCTGGGCTGTAGCCCGTAGGCCTCAGAGAGCTCAATGACATAAGCTTGGCCTGAGCTTGAGTGAAAAGCTAATGCAAACAAATGGAAAGCCTAAAGTTAACGCTCGCTAACTAGCCACACAGGTATGGAGGCAGCCTATGATGGGGCAGAGACCTGACGCTAATGCTAACTAGCCACACAGGTATGGAGGCAGCCTATGATGGGGCAGAGACCTGACGCTGCTAACTAGCCACACAGGTATGGAGGCAGCCTATGATGGGGCAGAGACCTGACGCTAATGCTAACTAGCCACACAGGTATGGAGGCAGCCTATGATGGGGCAGAGACCTGACGCTAATGCTAACAGGCCACAGATGGTCCTGTCTGACATCACCTTACACTGAGTATGCAACTCTTGAATTTCCCCTGGGGATCAATAAAGTATCTATCTACCTATCTATCCATCTAACAGCACACAGGAAGCCTGTGTTGGAGCAGGGCGCTAATGCTAGCGTTCCTGTTTTAAAGCAGGCCACTGAGTGTACAGTGCAATGACATGTGGAGCAGAGCCTGTGGTATGTGGAGCGTTCAGCATCATGAAAGTAGCATGTGCTGGGGTATCAAGCTAATGCTAACACTGAGAAGGCCTAAAGCATAAAAGCACCTTGTTTAGCTTCTCCTGCCGTGCATTTCACCACAGACAGACAGACAGACAGACAGACAGACAGAAAAAAAGAAAGAAAGAAAGAAAGAAAGAAAGAAAGAAAGAAAGAAAAAAGAAAAGAAAGAAAGAAAGAAAGAAAGAAAGAAAGAAAGAAAGAAAGAAAGATTATGAAATAGAGAAAGGGAAGGAAGAGATGGATGGAGAGATGAAGTGAGAAAAGAGGGAAAGAAAAAGGGCAAGAAGAGCGGAAACAAAAGGGCAAATGCTGAACCAAAAGAGGAGAAAGCAAATTTGAACCATACATGTGGGAATGTTGTAATGAGGTCTGAGTGTGTGTGTGTGTGTGTGTGTGTGTGTGTGTGTGTTGTGCTGTGTGTTGTCTTATTTGTTTGTTGTTGCCAGAAAATAACATACCCCAAAAAGCAAATGCAAATACCAATGTATGCAGATGCATGCAAGTGAGCAACTGTGTGTGTCTGAGTGTGTCCATCTGTGTGTATGCATGCATGTGTGTGGATGTGCATGTGTGTGTGTGTGTGTGTGTGTGTGTGTGTGTGTGGATGTGCATGTGTGTGTGTGTGTGTGTGTGTGTGTGTGTGTGTGTGTGTGTGTGTGTGTGTGCGTGCGTGCGCATATGTAATTGTATGTGCTCTAAATGGAAACTGACACAAAGACATGGAGTGGAGATAAGGGAGGGATTAACTAGAAAGTGAAGTCGCAGGGCAAGGGAAGTGTGTGTGTGTGTGTGTGTGTGTGTGTGTGTGTGTGTGTGTGAGAGAGAGAGAGAGAGGGAGACAGAATAGTTCAATACAGATAACATACTTAAAAGACAAAACAGAGGGAAAGAGAGAGAGAGCTACCGAGAGAGAAAGAGAGAGAGGGGGAGAGAGATGTCATGGTTATGCCAATAATGCATACTGAATAGAACTGAGAAAGACAGCATGAGAGAGAGAGAGAGAGAGAGAGAGAGAGAGAGAGAGAGATGTCATGGTTATGCCAATAATGCATACTGAATAGAACTGAGAGAGACAGCATGAGAGAGAGAGAGAGAGAGAGAGAGAGAGAGAGAGAGAGAGAGAGAGAGAGAGAGAGAGAGAGAGAGAGAGAGAGAGAGAGAGAGTCTTACTTGGTGAGGACGATGGAAACAGCGTCGTTGAGGATGCTCTCTCCGAACACCAGCATGTTGAGCACAGGGTCCACGTTGAGGGCATTGAAGATGGCAATGGTGGCCACAGGGTCCACTGCTGAGATGAGCGATCCAAAGGCAAAACTACAGACAAGGGAAATAATAATTGCATACATAAACACACACAATCAGACGCACACACACACACACACATACGTATGAATGTTGAATATATTATTTCTAATAATAGCAGTACACAAACACACTATGAAAGGCTATTTATGCACTATACAGGATGTACTGTTAGCATTAGCAGGGCATTCTTATGAGGGTTTTCAAAGTTTGCCTATAACCAGCCCTGTTTTTCTCCTGGGTGACTTGGTAGCTTACTGAAGGCAGACATTAGTGCAGTAGTCCTCCTAATCTCTTTGTATGACCTTGGTACAGTTTTACACAATTTCTGCTAAGCTTCCTACACATGGGAAATAAGAAGGACTAGAGACTGAGTAGGAAGTTGGTGTCATTGTGACTTCACAAACCTGAACTTGAGGTGTGCACTCTGCCCACCATATACCCACTCACGATTGATTCCTTTACATGAAATTCACAAACGTGTTCATTAATCATACATTCATGAATTCATCTATTCACAAATCACCTGTCAGTCATGGTCATCTTGTAGATCACATCCGCCTGTGAAAGAAATGGAGAAGAGAAGACATTTAAAAAAATTCTCATCAACATGTTCTTTTTTGTGAAGTTCTTAAAATGGGGTTAAACTCTTAAGGTGATGATACATTGGCCAATGTTTTTAGCAGTGTTGCTGGGCAACCACATAACCAGTTCCTGACGATTTGCCTACTGATGATTAAAGTTCTCCAGAAAAGAAGTTGTTGACCAATATCAATGGGAACATGCCAGTACCACAATAATGAGGAACATTGCCTAGCAACACAGTTCAAAAAGTTGCCCCTTTAGCTTTAGCGTTAAGTTGTGCTTGGGCTGTGTGCTTGTGAGGTCACCTGGCCCAGGAAATAGATTCCACCTCCCACAATGAAGGCAGAGATGGCAGTTCCAAACACGGCGAAAAGTGTAATGGATCCGATGTTCTGGAAGAAGTTTCCCTGGGAGGGGACACAAAGGAGATCAAAGAGTCAGGATAGGGAGGAGGCATTAGCACTTTGGGTAGAAAAGAACCAATTATGGTGGTTAAGGATGCGGAGATCAATATTATTGAAAAAGAAACACACACACACACACACACACACACACAATCACACACACACACAATCAATCAATTAATCAATCAATCAATCAATCAACACTAATACAATACTCATACGATCAGACATGCTCACATACTGTACACACACACACACACACACACACACACACACACACACACACACACAAAGTCAGAAACACAGACACACACTCAAACACATCTACCTATACACATGCATACACCACGTCCTCGGCTCACCTTGTGTAGCCAGATGCTTGACTCAAAGATGATGGGGGCAGCAGCAGGAGGAAAACATGTTGGTGCGAAACATCTCCTCCTCCTGAGAGAGAGAGAGAGAGAGAGAGAGAGAGTCTTAATTTGGTGAGGACGCATGGAAACAGCTGCCGTTGAGGATGCTCTCTCCTCAACAACACCAGCATGTTGAGCACAGGGTCCATCAATGCTGAGGGCATTGAAGATGGCAATGGTGGCCACAGGGTCCACTGGCTGAGATGAGCCGCATCCAAAGGCAAAACTACAGACAAGGGAAATAATAATTGCATACATAAACACACACAATCAGACGCACACACACACACACACATAATGCATGAATGTTGAATATATTATTTCTAATACAAAGTGTACACAAACACACTATGAAAGGCTATTTATGCACTATACAGGATGTACTGTTAGCATTAGCAGGGCATTCTTATGAGGGTTTCAGTTTTGCCTATAACCAGCTTGTTTTCTCCTGGGTGACTTGCAGCTTACTGAAGGCAGACATTAGTGCAGTAGTCCTCATAATCTCTTTGCATGACCTTGGCACAGTTTGGCACAATTTCTGCTAAGCTTCACATGGGAAATAAGAAGGACTAGAGACTGGTATGCTAGAAGTTAGTGTGCGTGTGACTTCACAAACCTGGAACTTGAGTGTGTCTGCACTCACTCACTCACTCACTCACGCATTGATTCCCTTACATGTGAATTCACAAACGTGTTCATTAATCATGCATTCATGAATTCATCTATTCACAAATCACCTGTCAGTCATGGTCATCTTGTAGATCACATCCGCCTGTGAAAGAAATGGAGAAGAGAAGACATTTAAAAAAAATTTCATCAACATGTTCTTTTGTGAAGTTCTTAAAATGGGGGTTAAACTCTTACAGGATGATGATACATTGGTCATCGTATTTTAGTGAGGTTGTTGGGGCAACCACATAACCAGTTCCCTGGACGATTTGCCTAAATACTGATGATTAAAAGTTCTCCAGAAAGAAGTTGTTGACCAATATCAATGGGAACATGCCAGTAAATCCAATAATAATGAGGAACATTGCCTAGCAACACAGTTCAAAAGCTGTCCCCCTTAGCTTTTAGCTGCTAAGTCGTGCTTGGGCTGTGCTTGTGAGGGGTCACCTGGCCTAGGAAATAGATTCCACCTCCCACAATGAAGGCAGAGATGGCAGTTCCAAAACACGGCGAAAAAAGTGTAATGGTCCGATTTCTGAAGAAGTTTCCTCTGGAGGGACACACAAGGAGATCAAAGAGTCAGGATAGGGAGGGAGGGCATTAGCACTTTGCAGAAAAGAACCAATTATGGTGGTTAAGATGCTGAGATCAATATTATTGAAAAAGAAACACACACACACACACACACACACACACACACACACACAATCACACAACAATCAATCAATCAATCAATCAATCAATCAACACTAATAATAATACTCATAATGATCAGACATGCTCACATACTGTACACACACACACACACCACACACACACACACACACACACACACACACACACACACAAAGACAGAAACACAGACACACACTCAAACACATCTACCTATACACATGCATACTATAACGCCCGCTCACCTTGTGTAAAATTAATACCCAGACTCAAAGATGATGGGGGGCAACAGCAAGAGGAAAAACATGTTGGGGCGAAACATCTCTTCCTCCTGAGAGAGAGAGAAAGAGAGAGAGAGAGAGGGAGAGAGAGATGTAATGAGATGTCATGCCAATAATACATACTGAATAGAACTGTGAAAGACTGAGCATGAGAGAGACTTAACACACCTTTATTAAAACAGTATAAGGTGTTTAAATACTACAAAATAAAAACATTGACAGGTGTAATAGCCTCCAATAAAACTATATACAGAGTTCACAGAACAGTTTCATATTTAAAAAAAAACCTGCCCAGAGAGAGAGAGAGAGAGAGAGAGAGAGAAAAAAACAGAATCGGGACAGACAGACAGACATTCTGACAAGGCCTGACACCAGACTGCCTCCCTGCAGGGCACAACATGAAATTATTACCGCCCACCCGACCAATAATACACACACATACACACACACACACTTATTTCAAACAAACCCACGGACACACAGATTTCTTTAACACACAAACACACTCTAACATATCCAATGTAACCATTCTCACCCATTGGACTACACCAGTGGATAAAGTGCTAGCCTGCATGTGCACTGCTAAGATTTCATTGCATCAGTTTGTGGAGGGTGGAGGGAAAGCAGCTTGGCTCTCCTGCAAAGACCCACCCGGAGCCGGAAAAAAAACGGAGGGAGAGAGGGGAGGAGAGACTGGAGAGGGACAGATGCTCAGACACAATGAGGAAATGGACAACTTCCTTGGAGTGTCTCTAAGTCTCTAAAACACGAACACACATACACACACTTTTACTTTTTTTTTTTCTTCCTGGGCCAAGCTGGTACTGGGCCCAGACCCCAGGGTGGTTCTCTTCTTGCGTCGGATCCAGCAGAGAGAGATCCAATCAGTGCTTCCAACTGGGGGCACAGCAAGGAGGGTGTGTGTGTGTGTTTGGGAGCTCCAGTGCAGTGTTTGCTTCTATCAGCAAAAGACGCAGCTTTAAGCCCAGCCGTCCGTAAACATGCACATGTACAAATGTTAGCACATGCACACACACTAAAACACACAGATGCTCACAACATGTGCAGCGCCATGCACAACAAATAACAATTCTATTTCCAGGTGAGCAACCCCTGAGAGTGTAAATGGAAAGAGGAGGGAGAGAGAGAAAGTGTGTGTGTGTGTGTGTGTGTTTGTGTGTGTTGTGTGAGCGAGTGATATGAAGTATATATATATATATATATAGAGACTTATTACAGAGAGAAACGGAGAAACCAGGGCAGGATAGACATATCAGAGGAAAGATGAAAGAAGGGTGGGGTGGGGAATGAGAGCAAGGAAATGGGGAATGAGGAGGTAGAGATAGACAGAGGGGGAGAGAGAGGGATGGATGGATGGATGGATGGATGGATGGGAAGTGCAGGAGAAGACAGAGGGGTAAGGGGCAGGAAGGGGGGGGTGGGGTCCTCCACCTACAGGGCCTCTCTGTCTGTCCGCTCAGAGAGCTGTTCCTGTCACTGTGTCATTACACACACACACATCCAGCACAAGCACCAAACCACACACACACACACACACACACACACACACACACACACACACACCTCATTACTTAGGCTTCACAGAAGATGGAAAATTCCCCCTAAAACACTGTTTTCCCTGCAGGTGAAGTTCACTTACAAAAACACACACACCTACACACACACACAGACACACTGCCATGGGGTTTACACTGAACCAAGCTTTACCTGCCACAGTCTCGTAAAAGCTTGACATGAATACAAAGAAATGCAGCATGTTTTACCACATCAGCACACAGACAACAAACAGACACACACACACACACACACACACACACACACACACACACACACACACACACACACAATAATGTTGAATAATACACATCATCACACAATACACACACACACACACACACACACACACACACACACACACACACACACACACACCTCCTTAAGGCCATATGTTGAGTCTATATGAAAAGCTAATGACAAAAGCCCTGTCCTTCACACCCCTGTAGGCTGCTCTACTATCTCAGGGCAAGGGTGTCTCATCTCAAACTGAACAACTCATAAAGCACTCACACACACACACACACACACACACAATCTGTGCGGATATACGGCCCCCAAAGACATCCTGACACACACACACACACACATGAATGCATTGACGCATGGAGGCACCCACATACGCAGGCATGCATGTATACAGTATATCAGGGCACATGCACACATGCACGCTCATACATTTGAACATATAATGTCACGCCTCACTGCCCAAATAAACAGTCATCTAAGGGCATCGATGGTCACATGGGTGTGTGTGCAATCTGGGCATACATACCAAAATACACTTCAGAACCTCACGCTCACTCACAATCTCCCTCTCTCTCACACACATACACACACACACACACACACAAAGACACCACACACAGACACACACACACACACACACACACACACGGAGCGCAGATAGCACATAGTGCCTACGTCTAGTCTGGGAAATGGTCCAATCTAGCTGAGAGCCAACAGTGATTTCATTATATAGCACAAGTGATGAGAAAGCGAAGGTCATTGGAATGACGCTTTGAGTTAGTGGGGAGTGTTTCGCTGTGTATGCCGAGTGTGTGTGTGTGTGAGAGAGAGAGAGCGGGAAACAGCGACAGAGGAACTCTGTGTGTGTGTGTGTGTGTGTGTGTGCATGTGCATGCATGTGTTTGAGCTTGATGTTTAACCATACCATTTACGGCCTTTTTGCATCTAGCAGAGCTTTATGGAAACAGCCTCAGTTGGAATAATGCAAACAATGTGTCGGTCCGCTGGCCTTCATGCTTTCGTTTGTGTGTGTGTGTGTGTGTGTATGTGTGTGTGAGAGTGTGTGTGTGTGTGTGCATGTGCATGCATGTGTTTGTGTGTCTGTCTGTCTCCTTGTGTGTGTTTTGTGTGTGTGTGTCTCAAAGTTGTTTCTGCAGCCCTGCTAGAGCATGCATAAGCTCTATTAGTAAAGCTGTCAGTAGCAGCCATGCCAGCCAAGCCTTCTCTGTGCCCATCTTGACCTCAGTGTGTGTGTGGTATATCTCATGGCCTCTTTCTCAGCCCTGAGAGGGTGTGTAAAGGCTCTTTTAGTGGGTGCATCTGTGGCATCCATGGCAGTTGAGCCCTCTCCCCCCTTCTCTCTCTCTCTCTCTCTCTCTCCCTCCATCTCTGTGCTGCTGCTAAGCATCCGGGCTTCGCCTCATATTACATTATTTAGCGGCTCCCCATCAACAAAGCTCCTCATTGTGCACTCGACTGTTATGAAGCAGCCGCCCTCGCTTGACATTGGAAGGTGCACCACCCAACATGTGCCGAGTTTAGAGCTGGGCGATCTCTTCAAACTACATGCTGCAGAGAACACAATGTCCAGCAGTTTTACACTGCAATGTGCTTCATGATCCCTGTGTTTTATTTTGCCCACTGGCATCAATTGTCCTAAGTGGCCCCAAATTCCTGCTTTGATGAAGTTACATTCTTGCTTGATTCAACCCAAGAAAATCCAAATGAAGGAATGCATAGATAAATGAACTGTTGCACTTCCGTCATGCTTTCTTGAAACCCATC
>NC_063192.1:26737928-26755428 GCF_017589495.1 Alosa alosa | reverse complement strand
GATCTTTATGACGGCGCCCATGAGGATCCCTGCGGAGAAAGGGGAGAAGCACAAAAGGCACCTTTAGAGGCCAGTTAAATTTGACTAAATGTGGAGCCTTGACAAAAAGCTCTTAAATTGTTAGGGATTGGGTGGGTGGGTGGGATGGGGTGTAGAGACAATGACCAGTGTAATTAGAATTCCCCACTAGAATGTGTGTTATCAGGCTGGCTCTTTTATGTGAATACACAGGCTGTGAGCATAAAGGAATTTCTTATCATAATCCTTTTAAAAGGAGCTATTGTTTAATATGCTTAAAACGGGTAGGACCGGGGAAGGTGGCCTCCAGTTTCAGAATCAATTAGGGCAGCCAGAAAAGTTGAAGACATGAAAAAGTGAGAGAAACGGGAGAGTCATGGTCTGAGGAGGATGAGGGGACAGGATGAGGGGAGAAAGGACGCAAAGAAAGAGAGAGGAAGGAGCAGGAGCACTATAGTCTTCAGACAGGAAGTCTGATTCAGCCTCCTCTCGACCTCCGCTTTATCTGCCCGTGGCCAACAGTTACATGTCATCCGTCTGCCGACAGATGGGAAGCATTGTTTTTATGGACTTTCTCAGGGGTCCTTGACCCTCCGCGTGCAAAAACGAGGGCTTTCCCTTAGAGGAACACAAGGGTTTCCTCTCTAGGAAACCATCCGTCAAGGAAAACACACTCAGGAAGAATAGCTCTCACAAACCTTTGAGTTCACATCTTCAAT
Organism: Alosa alosa; assembly: GCF_017589495.1. NCBI lineage: Eukaryota > Metazoa > Chordata > Actinopteri > Clupeiformes > Clupeidae > Alosa > Alosa alosa. Next base: position 26,754,691 of record NC_063192.1, on the reverse strand, counting down.
CTCACCGATGGTATCTTGCAAAAAGTGTTTTCCTCAGTAGAGTGGCAACATGTTTCTTTACAACATTTTATCTAAAATTGACGTGGCCACTCAGATATAATCACTAGGTTGGCAGACAGAGCAGTGGTACAACAAAGAAGGTGCATGAATGATGCAAACAGCTATGAGAGGGGACAAATCTACAGTACCAGAGAAGAGACAAGACACAACGCGCTCAATGGTGTTTTATGCCCCCAACGTCTTCTTCCAGGCAGCGCTGCCACTGCTGACTTAAAGGCACCTAATCCTAAACCTAACCCTAATCCTAAACCTAACCCTAAACCTAGCCCCAACCCTAACCCATGGCTAACCCTAGTACCTTCCAGGCAGCGCTGCCTTGAAGACAACGTTGAGGGCATAAAACACCAAGAAACACACAGCGCACACTCCCATAATCCTGAATGAGCACTTACCCAGTGAGACCACGGCCACGCTCTCAGGAAGGAAGTGTAGCTTGAACTTAATAAGCAAGTGCACCAATATGATGCAGATTCCTGCACAAACAGACAAAAAAAAAAAGTCAGGGTCTTGAAACAAATCCTCATCTCTCAAAGTCCTTCAATGTTATGAAAGAAAGCTAATCATTGTGTTAATATTATGCTTATTTTACTCCTCAACAGGTTTCATTTGAGTCATCTAATAGGAGTTCATTTCATTTCATTCATAGAATATTTTTGTCACATACAGCAAACATCTCCTCACAATCTGCTAGCTGCCTGTCTCCTGAATACACTGTAAACAACGCCATCTCTGTAGACAGCCCAGGCTCCAAAAACATCCTGGAACGGCAACAAAAACAGCCTGGTGTGGCCTGAACCAGGCTATTTTTGTTGCTGTTTTGGAGCCTGGGCTGTCGACGCGTTTTTTTTTACAGTGTATTCAGGGGACAGGCAGCTAGCGTATTGTGAGGAGATGTTTGCTGTATGTGACAAAAAAATGTTTTAGCTTAGAAACCGCGTAACATCACCTAGAGCACCTTCTCTTCACCTAAGTCATTCCACGTTAACGGTCAGAACAACTTATGACCCCATGACTGTATGGACTTTGCCATGACACATTGACACATGTATGACCATTGTTTAAATATGATAATTTTTTTATTGGATTTGAGTCTTTCATCTTTCTTTTATAATCTATCAGATCTATGTTTCATCTATCCCGAGTAGATTCTTAAAACTGTGGAAATAAAATGCATGAGAAACAAGAAAATGCTTACAGGAAAGTGCGGTTTGACACTGGGTGTGCATTACAGTGTGGTGAGTGTTTGTGTCACCTTCACAGACTGTGACTAGTGGCAGTGAAGGCTATGGTTGGGACTGGCCATCAATAAACTGAGACCCAACATGTTGCCTAGTCATTCAATGGTATTTTAAATACTGTTAATGATGCTTTCTAAAACATCTGTGGTAACATATTGGATACAATAATTTCTTAAACAATGTAAGATGTAATGTTTTGTACAGACTCCCTTGTTCAATGCTGGTATTCAGGCAGAAATCTGGCTTCAAGTATTCTATGATTTGGTCAATTAGGGAGGAAGGGTGGGGGGTTAAGGGTTCAACTGACCAATAACAAGCAGGCTGAAGAAGATGGTCATTCCACTGGACTGCTCTTCCTCCTGGGCCTTGACACCAGTCTGCACTGGTAAGATAGGCTTCACTGTCGGAGGAACTGGCGTTGCAGCCTTGGTCGCATGGGTGGTGGGATGGAGTGTGTCATTGCTGGAATTTTCTGTGTCATTCTGTCTACTCATATGCAACACAGCATGTAGAGGGTTTAATGGGAAGATGTAAGTTTACTATCATTAGGCTACTGAGAAACATTAGCCTAGGCCTACTATCCCAAATACCGGTACATCCCTTACAAGCATTCATACTGTAACAGACAGTCACGTTAAATATTTAGTTAGCCATCATTTCATCATTATGCAGTAGAAAATACTTTTATCTTTCAAAAAAAGTAAAATCTCACCTACTTCTCTCTTCACATATTTGTTAATCTAAGCTATCTCACGTAGTTTTAAAACAATTAACGCACATATGTTACTTGTCCACGTCACGTCAAGTCAGTTCGACTGTAACGCTTAGGAGATAGTCAGGGACTGGACTCTGGACACAAACCTATTAATCTTTTCGGCATGTGCAGCGGGAGACTGCAGGTTGAGTGAAGGGTCCGTGTCTGTCGATTTTGGGGAATGCTGAATGTCATCGTCCACTTTGCTGGCTCCAGCGTTGTCTTCCCTCCTATGCACAACCAAAACCGAATCCTGTGCCTTGATTTCATCTCCAGAATGAGGTTTTATGAAACACAAGATGAGATATACCGCAAAGGAACAATACAAGGGTCTCATCCTTAACATACAATCTTTAAAGCTCTATTTTTCCCGATTCAAGTCCATTTCATGTCCTGAGCTGATGTTACAGTGAGCTCTGTCATGTTGTTGTGCTGTAGCAGCACCACGTCAAAGGTTTCCACTTCCTGGTTAAACAATCTGATGGGAATGGTAGTTTCTACACTTTCATATTGACTTAATGTTTGCTAACTGATAGCCAAGTCGACTAATGAAAATGTTCAAATATTGTTATAATTGTGAAAACAAGATATTTTGCATACGATCACGTATATACCATGCTTTTACATACATATTTCACAAATAACATGGTGACATAATTAAAAGGAAGTATACTACATTTCCCAGAAAGCATAGCGCGATGACGATTCCACGAACCCACTTTGACTTTAGTTGTAGGCTAGTTTCCAAACGAGCACATTTCAGAACCTTCCAATAATTGTCATAACTGATTCTCAGTCACGTAGCGTAGTATCTCTTAGCTTGCATTTCATATGGCCTAATAAATACAGAGAAAGACTTTCACTTTTTTTTTTAAGCAATTTATTCCAATTTCACATGGTATAATATTTCAGATGAACTGTGTCGAAACATGCAGATATAGCCTATAGGCCTACTTTATAGCTCACAGAATGATGAGTCTTTTTGAGTCAGATGAAGAATATACCAATTAATTGAAATCAAGTTGTGATCCTCTTGAGCATTAATTGATCAGACAGTCTCAGTGCACATCTCAATAAATATCAAGGATATTTAAAAACTTCACAATATCTTCTTGTTTCACTTCTTGCTTCAGGCTTTGCGTTTTGAAGCAGCTAACTTACTTAGTAAACTTATTAAATCACTACATTTTAACCACCTAAACAACACAATTCCACCATACTAAATAAAGTCACGTCATGGAAAAAAAACCAACAATAACTTGATGTTCACATTCACATTGTTGCACAAATGTATATCAGCAATGAGTCTCATTTTTGATGTTGTCTGTTTTATCTGTAATTTTGCATGGAGATTATTCAGATTTAGAAACTATCTTAACTCTATAGTCCTGATACAACTCCTTCTCTTAATAAGAAAGATTAAGAGCAGACTGCACAAAATTATCTATGTTGTTATATCTACCGGTAATCTGTAAAATTAGACAACAATAATATTCCTGACAAATAAATAGTTTGTGGCCATAACCATGCATGATTCAGTCCTGGCACCCAGGGTAGCAGCTGGGGGCAAACTCCCATTGTGTTTTAATTATCTACTTTAATAGAGGGTAAACCCAACCTCAAAGGTTGTCCATTGTTTTCCACTATGACTTGAGGCCTATTTGAATATGCCCAGGAACATTGTTTGTGACAAACCAGCACCATAAAATACCTTTTTCCCACAAAATAAAAGATTGACAGAACATAATTCCTTACGAGACATATTACGTCTTGTATTAATCACAGATTTACACCAAACACTGATGTGGCAGAGACAGATGTGGTCAAGGAGGAAGCAATATGTGAAATATTCTGCAGTCATAGTCATTCATGTGGTACAAAGGTTAATAACATTACACTGACTGAGGCGATTTCCAGTTAAATGAGGATATTTGCATCTTGGTCGGCCAAATCCTTGGACCACAAGAAGAAAAGGACACAAGGAAATATAATAGTGTATATAATAATAATATAATAATAATTATATAGTATATAATAGGTTTTTCCCCAGAGGACATGACAACAAACACACAAACACAAAACACACACACACACACACACACACAAACCAAAATGCACCTACATTTCGTGTTATCTGCTCTATAACAGCCATTGCTAAAATACATGATTGATAGCTTGGTTATCGAGGTCAGGATTGGCCGGATGTTACTGAAACAAGCTTTTTTTTTTTCTATATAGATACAGAGACCACTGCCATAGAAAATTGTGTATATTTCCATTGCTGGTAATGTATAAAGTTCAACTAGTATTACTCAGCTACATATGACTGGATACTGAGAGGAGAGCTTTATGAAGATTTACTTTAGCATAATTTTAATGGATGTTTCTATTTCAGCTGTTTAACAAGTGATGTGGTCACGAGTAAGTGGAAAACACAGCTCAGTGGCATTATGGGTGTGCAGTACTGAAAAGATCAGAAGCAAATAGCTGCTACCGAAATTCAAACAAATCCATTGGACATTTCCTGTCAATTTATTTACTCCTCATGTTTATATGTCCAGTTTCTTATCGGGCTTCAGGGTATCAGATTAGTTGCAACCTGATAGAAAAGCTGGGATCATAGCAGAGGCTATTGTATCATCAATAACAATTGATTTTTGTGAGCTCCAATGCAATTGCAGATCGATTTTACATTTTATAATCATGTTATAATGTGACTTATTAACTGCACCTTTCAACTCAAGTTTGTGTGCAGCACTTCATAGAAAGTCAGCTGATAGGCCTCAATTTACCCTCAAGTACCCTATCACAGAATTACCCTGAACAACACAACTCAGCTCATTTCATTTCCACAACAAATGAGGCCTGGGCTTTACATCTAGATACTGCTTTTTCATCTGAAACTGAATTTCGCTTGTTACTTTTACGACTTTCATTTATTTATTGACAAAACAAGAAGCAATGAACATAACAGTTATTTTATGTTCATGGATCCTTCCTCAAAGAACATGAGATCATGTAAAAAATAGAATAGAAAAAGGTAGGCTAATGGGTAGACTACAAAACAAGCAGGGTTTGGGGAAATCCCTGAATAACTTACACACGGTCCCTAGGCGACAGCTTTGTGAAGATGCCTTATCGACGGTCCCTATGACGAAGGTATGGTTCATATGCGGAGTGCGGCGACTGTGTCCAGCCCATTCATTACCACGCAGAGGCGGGTGTGTGTGTGTCCATCTCCAACACCGCGATGATGAGATTTCACTGAGACGGACACCGACAGTCTTAACTGCCTAAACGCAGTTAACTGTTCTATTTGGACATTTGAGTCTCACACATCAAGACTTTACCCACCGCTGGAACATCGGAAAGACACTGCGAACCAGATGATATTTTAGAATCCTTCTCGCGTTCCTGTTTTCTCACTGTCGAACGGACTTCCCGCTTTGCTTGCCCGCCCCTGTCGCAGCCTGCCTGACAGATACTCATGTAATTTAAACTTCAATATTTAATTTATGTTTAGAACATACCAAACGAAAGCATAGCCGCATACCGTAGCCTCTTCCTATTGCTGAAAACGGACTCGCGTCTTGTTACCTAGCTATATAATGCCGAAACAATTGAGATTTCGGAGAAGGTCATTCCTAGGGCTATTATTCCTGTTCTCCCTCTCCACCTCCGCATTGTACTTCATCTACTCGGCACCCGGTATAGGTAAGTCAGTTTTGTTTTTATAATTATCTCTATCGAGCTCAGTGTGTAGCATATAAGTGTGGCTATCTCCCCTGTCAGCATGTAACAAATTTAAATGTGTCATGTTAGGCAAAGATGCAGTTAAATCTAGCCTATCTATACCGAATCCAAGACGTCTGTAACAGTATTGGTCTCGGCAGCCTATCACACGTTTGATGTAGGCCTCAGTACGCTGGTAATAAATGCTTTAAAATGCTTTAAACTCCCAAGCGATTGATTGTTTCTCTCCCATAGGTATAGATAACTGAATCTGACCCCACGGTCTCGAACCTTCATGTTCCCCTCACCATCCTTGTGGGAGCAGCTTGAACCGCTGCGCTGTCAGAGCGACGTCAATAAAAACATCACTACTGTTTATGATGTTTTTGTGGTCACATATTTTAAAATAATATTTCATGAATCTGTTTGTGAGCAAGGAGCTGTTGACTTAGCGTTGTCCACGAGGCTCGACTGGGCATAGCCTACACCAGGCTATCCGCTTAGTATGAAGCCAATTTTGTATCGCGGGTCTATTAATCAGGTGTCTCAAGCCGTCGCGTTGCATGTGCGCAGCCAATGGCATGGCTCTTTATGATACTGAATTACGTAAGTGATTCAAGGATGGACTCTGACTATCGTAAGAGGGTTACCATGGTTGTGCGTTTGAATACTTGGGGGCATGAGTTCCTTTTTAATCGGCAGGTCCAGGCCATGGGTCAGGGATGTACTACCCCACGCAGAGCAGGAAATCTCATGACCATTCATAACGTTTCTCGCGCTCCATCACCAGTCACTCAACAACAACATATTGAGCTCGACCATGCTGACCTCATAGGCTATCCCATTCTCATGAGACTTCCCGAAAGTCTCCCTGAAGGGCAAAGTAGATGGTTGTCACTGAAGTCAATAGCCTTAATAGTGCAGATATGAGAGATAAAAAAGAAAAGATAGGCATGTCGAATATAGTAAATGCTTATCTCTGGGCTTGCTCATTAAGGTTATGTTTATGCTGATAGTAGCCCAGGCTATGATTCTGTAGAGGTGATTCACATGTAGGCTACTGAATCTTATGATTCAATTTCTTGGCCTCTTACTGTCAACAAGAATTAGTATTACCTTCCCTTAACCACTGCCTTGAGATTGTACTTGAGAGAGAGAGAGAGAGAGAGGCAGAAAAAAGTGAGGTGAGAGAGTGATTCCCTGAGGTAATTTAACCTGACTGATTGGCCATGGTGCTCAGTGATACTAATTATGTCTGTAGCTACCTTTCTCAGTCATGTCTTGTGTTGAATTTACATCTAAGGGCCAATGATGACTGCCATCAATTTACAAGAGGGAACAGAACATTTATGGTCTGTTTTTTTTTTTTGCCCAGTCTATACAATATAGAGGTTGGAGAATTTTTTACTTTCTCATTTTTCTTCAGGTCCCCTTGGATGGATCTTGGGAAGGGAGAGTAAAGCGCCTAGCTGTAAATCTCTGTGAAACATTTACGAAAAACCAACAATACACATGACACATAAAGGTTCAGGGATACTTCAGCCTTTAGCAAATATTGGCAACACTAAGATACTGATAAAACGATTGTAGGGAACTAACAATCCTTTTTTGGTGAATAGAGCGGCACTCAACTCTGTGCTTCAATTATTAATGATTGCATTTTTGGCTGTGAGTCACACACACACACACACACACACACACACACACACACACACATCCAACCTCCCAACCCCACCCCCTACACACACACACACACACACACACCATCCAACCACCCCAACCCACCCCCTAATGGATGCCCGTGATTGAAAGGCGTCTTTAAAAAATGATACAAGTTCCACTCAGGCCAGTTTATTAATTACGCAAAAAAAGAAGAGTGATCAGGCTTGTATTGCTGCCTGCCTGACGCTACTAGATTTTGGTGGAGCAATGTTGGCATCTATCCTCTTTGAACTGTCTGGCCAAGTCAACGAACTTGGTTAAGCCTTTCACTTAAGTATACGAAATATGGAAAAACAAACTACTAGGTTTTCACTTTCTAGTCCCTGGTCTTCTCATATTCTGCTCTTATCCCATCTCTCTCTCTCTCTCTCTCTCTCTCTCTCTCACACACACACACACACACACACCCTTCCTCAATCTCTGTTCCCCTCCTCCTCCCCTGCGGACGCCAGCCACAGCTGGGGTTTGATTGCAATAGTTTTAGTCGTTTTATTTAATTAAAACCTGGGAGGATCGTGCTGGAGCACATTACAGCGAGTGCCCCTATTTATAGGCGCCTGGGCCTGGGAGAACCCAGGTGCTTCCCTGCATCCCAGGAGCAGCACGCTCATTGTCTGGAAGAAAGAGAGAACGAGAGAGCAGGAGACAGAAACAGAGAGAGCAGTAGAGAGAAACAGGGAGGGAGAGAGAGAGAGAGAGAGAGACGGTAGATATGCCATTTGAAGTAGTTCCACAGCTACAAAGAGGACATTTCTATTTCTAAAAACAGAGAAGTAGAATATCTGTTTCTGCAGGCACAAACATACAGTGCTGGGACTGTGCTGGTGTGCTCGTTTCAGCTGATCAAGTTGTGGTAATGCTGCACTATTTAGGGTAACACTCGGCCACTTTGTGCTGTTTTAGAGCTTTCTGCATTAAAACACATCAAATAAGCTGTGGAGGCAACTATTTTTCCCCAAATCACGAAGCACCAACAACGTAGTTAGCGAACCTGGAGTTTATTACAGAAGACTGTTAAGAACACTTACCAACTGTCCCCCCAGCTCCTCCAACCCAGTATCACAAGGATTCGTTGTGCTGTCACATTTGGTTAATCTGTTCTCCGTGCTAGGGTTGGGGGAGCTGGTAGGGGGACAGTTGGTAAGTGTTCTTAACAGTCTTCTGTAATAAACTACGTTGTTGGTGCTTCGTGATTTGGGGCTATAGCGTATACCGGAGCAAGCTCTGTAGTGGTTGATCAACAAAAAATACTGTCTCTACAACTTATTTGATGTGTTTTAATGCAGAAAAAGACCCTGAGTTACACTTAAAAGTTCCGGTCGGCAGCCATCGATTGGGTGCGTACACACAGTTTGCAAACAGCCAAATCAAGTGGGGCTTCTCCCCATGCCAGGTTGCCACACACACACACACACACCAAAGTTTCCGCTAGGAAAAAAATGGTGCCGGTCAGTGACCGGCAGAGGTTTCGTTTTCCGGACATTTTGATGATATGCCGGTCAAATGCCGGTCATATGCCTAGTTAGGGTTAGTTGAGGAAAACTGGAGACAGGTTGTAGCTTAAAGAATGACATAATCAGGCTGAATAGAAGGCAACATGTTCATTAGCCTAACTTACGTAAACATGCCTAACAAGATCTAGCTAGTATCTATGTTTTCATGGACAGCAAGAGTCCGCTTCGTTCATTGTTTTAAAAAGGCTATGTTGTTTGTTGCTGCTACCCACGTTATCTCCAGTGGTTCCACTGTTTAACTTGCACAGATGTGCACACACAAGAATGAGCGCTCACACCACTACCCCCTAAGGCTATGCCTCTTTATTTGATAACAATAAATTAAGAAATGTTACCTATTCTGGGAAATGTTTAGTTTCTTTTTCTTTCGGTCCGCGGTTCAATGATACCGTTTAATTGTGCCGGAAATTATCCGCGGACCAGCAATCTCCTCGTCGAGGAGGCCCTAACCCTGCAGATCATAGACAGGGAAAGCATAGGCCTACTGTATACTTTGGGTACAGAACACAGTTGCATGTCCAGTGTACACGGAGAATGATAATGAGGCTTCAGACGTTACCAATTTTATCTTCATCCATCGCGTCTGGCCTCTGAAAAAACTTTTAAGGCTACTCTGCCTGGGCCTGGCCATGTTTGAACCGCCTCACTCATTTGTTCGTTGTTTAACATAAGTGTGCGCTTCCTATTTGAAATGTTTCCTATTTGAAATGCAGCAGGCTATGCGTCTTGTTTAATAGCTTTCAAACGGTAGAGCCTGTACATTTAAAAACATAGCCAGAGGACGTATTGCTTTAATATAGGCTTACATTTTAAGGCTTATTCTCAAATTCAGATTGCGTTAGGGGGACGGGATTATTAGCCAATTTCAATCGGACAATTTGACCGGAGAGATTTAATTTTGTCGGACATTTCATTTTTCATTTTTTCCGGCCAATGTCCGGTAATTACCAGAAAACAGAAACCCTGACACACACACACACTCTGAGGAGATTCATGCAGGCTTGTTACTGTTTTCTATAGCAGTGGGTTGCCACATTTTCTGGCATTGTGATTGTTTTGGGATGTGTCTGTAGCCATGTCCTGCCTGTACCCGTGTTTGAAAGTTTAATGATATTTTCATAGCATGCCGGAACTCATGGTATAATGTAGAATAGTTAAGGGGGGTAGCAATGAACAGTGTTTAAAGGTTAATTGTATGTTCCTTCCTTTGAAAGTTTGTCAGTCTCATATGCTGTACTTGGGCGTAACTGGACAAGCCCTGAAGACCCAAATGTAATATTACAGTAAGAGGGGATTATAAGAATTAGGTACAATCACACCAGGTACTGTAGGTGTCTCTTACCTCATTTCCCCACATGTTGCTGTCTGGTTGTTTTGTGAAAAAATGTCATGTTGTATTGGCAATGCAAGCCCTTACTGTAGCTTGTACATTATGCCACACACGCACACGCACACACACACACACACACACACACACACACACACATAATTGATGGCATCACCAAACTGCAACCATCTGTGTCATCACAAAATCTTATGACCCTCCTGTTTTTTTTTAAATAGTAAGCTAAGTACTTGACGTGAAATGCCTACAAACAAACTGGATAAAAACATGTTCATGCCAACTGAAGAAAATAAAATTGTGGCAGCTATATATTTAGTGTTCAGTGGGTACTAGACCCCTCTTGTGATGGCTTAGCTCCCTCTAAGCTCAAATGTCTAGTGACGTCCCTGCCAAAAATGCATTTAACGAATATCTTTATGAACTAGTCCTTTGACAAGTACTAATGTCCATTGGTTAATCCTCAACTAGAAGGGTTAGCATCATTGATGACACCACTAATATGTGCAAGGCTGCATTTTTACCACGTGTTTCATTTGCTTACTGTGTGTACTTTAAGGTTTTCTAGAGATTATTAAAATGGTTATATCATCATTAAGTGAACAAAACAGGCAGCAAAAACAGGAAGGTATGGTGTAGCCTGAATGTTATTATTACACTGTAGTTAAATTTCCCTGCTTTGCACATTGTGCATGTGGTCAACAAAGGGTCAGGCTTGTTGTTGGCCTCACTGTGTGGACTCCACAGCTTTTCATTCCAGCATCCTCTGTCATAGCAACAACTGTGCTAATAGGTTACTGTTGCTAAGCTTAGATTGCTTGTGGAACTTGGGAGTGATCTTTGCTAGGAGAAACTAGAAAACATTCTGGGCCCTATCATGACATTCTAAAGTGCATCGTCACTCGTCAAAAGTCTATTCAAATTTAGTAGGATGTCCAGTTCACATTGGGAGGGGTTTCGTTATCAAACGTTGAGCGCATGGCGCAACAAGGTGTTCCTAGTTTTTTAATCAGTCATATGTGTGTGTTTGGGGCGTAACATCATTTTAAACCAATGAGAATGACATCTGTCATTCCCTTTACCGGCGCAAAGCGCGATATGTCAAATAAATGCATTGGTATTTTGGCATTCAACGGCGCATTTGAAGGAGGCTGCTTGCGAGACCGTATGGAATAGTTATTAGAGATATTGAATTTTAAGGCCGATAACGATAACCGATATTTATTGGTTTATTGTGGCCGATACCGATACGATAACCGATAATATTACTCTTGAAAAAAAATGGTGAAAAGTGATTTGGGGAAAGCATTTAATAAGCATAATTTTATTGCAGTAATTTTACCTACCACCAAATGATGGACAGAACTCATAATAGTCCTCAATAGTACGGCAGTCAACAACATAACAGTAGCCTAGCCCTACAGTATGTGTGGCTCCTTTAAGTGAACCTGACGTCAGTGAATTGAGAGTGAGTGGCTAGAGAGTTTGAATCGTTTTCATTTAGGACTAAACGCTCATAAACGGCTCAGCTTGGAATAAGCTACAGTATAGCGACCAAATCAGAGTTTGTGAGGGAAACTTAGGTTTAGTTTCAACTGCGGGTAACTGATAGCCTAGAAATGTAGACGCACCCTAGCGGCGGCAAATTAATTTGCTCAGCCTGTACGTCTAGTATCAAACCATAGGGATTTCTATTGGCTGACGCCGTGGACTTCATCCAATCACAGCGCTCTATTTTGTTTTTGTTGTTTTTGAGTCTTAAGGCGGGCTTAACAGGATAACGACAGTCCTGCGACGGTGAACAACAAGGAAGGTGGCTATGGCGAACGAAGAGCGGTTGTTTGAATCGGTGTTGGCGTCAACTTTGGAGGAGTTGGACTTGTGCTTTTCTTTGAAAGTTGAGCAACACAATGCACTTAAGTCATTCCTTCGAAGAAGGATGTATTTGCCGTTTTGCCGACCCGGATAATGGATATGGTCGTGGCAGCTGGCCTATTGCATGCTTAGGCAGTTTGAAAGACAATTCTCTGCCCGCCCCTTGGATTAAGCGAGGTGAATGGTTCGATTCCAGACTATACATTTCAATGATATAGGATGGCCCGCCAGGCTAGGTAACTGAATAAAGCTGCAACTCCTCAGACTGTGTCTTATGTCCGTCTACTCTGTTGCGCACAACCTGCTGCAGCAGAAATGAAAGGAGTTAGCCCCGAAGGTTTTAATAACTTATTGACCTGTCTGGAATTGAAGCACGAATGGTTAGCATATTTCTAGTTAATAATACAAAACCCAAGCTAAAGTAATGCAAATATAATACTAAAACACAACTTAGAACTAGGCCTACTTATGTACACGTCCCACTAACGAGTTTGTTTATTTGTTTCCCCGACCAGCGCGGTAAAGTGCAAACACACCAGCACAAGACGGCTCTAGATAGGGCTGAGATCCGCTCTGTTAAGGTTAAATGGCGGATCATTCACGAGAGGATTTTGAGATGCACAGATTCCCAAATGAACGCATATCCACAGATTTTGTTAGAGTGGTGAAATACATTCACACCGCTGACATTATATTGAGGGAAAAGTATAGCCAACCAAGCTCAAGTAGCTCAGTGTAGCCAGACGGACCTTACGTAGGCCTAAATTAGGACTTAAAAAAATATTGGCGCAAATTATCGGCCAGAATTCTGTTATCGGACCGATAATAATATTTTCATTGTTTCATTTATCGGCTAATAATATATCGGCCGCCGATATATCGTGCATCCCTAATAGTTATTCTTAAACCATGCTTTACTAAAACCTAGCATAGCCTTCACGCATTTGCACTCGTCTATTATTTGAACTCATTGGCAAAGTGAAACTAACTTCACCAAGGAGTCAGTCAACGACAAGACAGTTATATGCAGTTACTTTCACTATTGACTGACAATGGGTTACCACCAAAAACATAGGCTGGAAAAAGCAACACTTACCCTAATGTTGCTCAAATGACTGAATAAAACAACATTTATCCTGCAGAGGAGTTGCTTATATCTCGTGACAGTGTGTCTTCAGCTGTGCTCCATCGTGTCTCTCTAAGCCTCTCCCTAATCACTTTTAACCATCATTACCAATTTGCAAATGATGGTGAATAACTACTCATCATGAGATGTACAGTATTTCATAATATCTTTATTCTAATTATGTTTCCCATTGTAATCGTGCAATTTGTAATGCTTTGCATGGACGTGCGCTGGTGTGCGTTCATGAATGATAGAAGGATGGTGCGTGCACCTGCCAATATGACTGTTGACATGCGCTCTTAAAATAGCATATGAACAACTCGCCATTGACTTCTGACCAGGTTTAGGTGGTGTATGATAGTGATTTTTAGACAATGCGCTAGTCCCTTCCCTAGGTTGTTAATTGCTACACCCCTGGGCGCAATGTTTAAAAAATAAACGTGTATAATACCGAATTAAACTTTGCGCGGGTAAATAACGAACTTTACGCCATGCGCTGGTGCCCAAAATACAGCCCATTGGATCTGAAGCCATTAGTCAATCACAGAGAGTTCCTGTTAAGTGATTGTTGAAACCATTTCAGATATACACAGGGGAGGTGTTCACTTCCTTGTGCTGTAGGTAGGGGATTTCCCATAGGAGCTAATCAACAACCAAATCTATTTAAAATTGCACATGATGCTCGATACAACAACATTGCACGGTTGGCTGGTGGCTGTCGCAAAAAGCACGGCATGTTGTACCCAGGATCCGTAATGGCCCTACTTTACAGTACCACATGCGCTGTCAGAAGCCTGAATGCCCAACTACAGAACCAAAGCAACAAAAAACTAAATCGCCAACAAAGCAACCTTCATGCGTTAAAAAACAGCATCACCAACAGAGCAGCCCTTGAGAGCATTATCAAGCAGGCTGTCCTGGTTAAAACAGGACTCATTCACTTTGTGAATAGAGTATGGGGACTCACAATTGGGAAACGTTTCCAACGCTAACATGGTGACAGACGACGACTTTGCGCTAACTATGAAATCATTGGTCCGGCCTAACCAATCACATTGATCAAGGATTCCTAATGTTACGTCCTACTTCACCTAAACTTTACAAACTGACAATAAACAGCATCAGCAGTCAGGAAACAATGTATATAGGCCTACCTTTGCTATACACATTCCGACTGCATTTTTTGATTGTAGGCAATGCTACTACCATTTACCACAGCCACTTTTGAATTTTGAAATTATGTCATTTATCCCCTATTATGGTTCAGTTATAGTTCCAGTTCCTGTTATAGTATGGCCAGCCTGATTTCATGTGTTTCACCCATGATTAGGCCCACAACACCAAATAATCAGCAATGTCTTTTTTTTACACCAAAAACTATTTTCTTTTTTTTTATGGCCTGAATTGTTCAGTTGCATGACTGAGACAGAATAAGAAAGTCAAGTCAAGGAATTATGTGTTACTGATCTGTGATCTTTTAAAAAGAAAAGACGGGCAGTTGTCACGCTTTGAACAAACTTTTCATGAAACTCTGTTGGCTCGAGTTGTCCAGTTGCATGACTGCGGCTTGATTGAAAGTAATCAGGATTGAGCCTTGGGCTGTGAGCCTCCGCCATGTGACACTGGCCGCAGCATTAACAATGGAATTTGGTTAAACATCATCCGAACCAGGCAAGTCACTATGGCATGGGGAGGGGGTAAGGGGTGCAGAGCAGGGGAAATCCTCTTAGCTTTCCACTACTTCCTTGACCCTAACTCAACCCCACCCCCCCACACACGCACACACACACACATGCACACATCCAAAAATGTTCATCACTGGTTGTTTTCAAATATGTCTGCTTCTAAGTTGTGTACTCTCCTGGGCATACCATGTACCGGATTTTGAATTCTGTCAGAATAAAATGCTGAGAAGCACACAATGTTAATTATTCAGTTTCTTATTTGCGTATGTTTCTTCACTTCACCAGTAAGATGTTATGTTTTATTCCCAGCCTGTGTTTGAAAGGTTTCTGCCGTTAGTATTTGTGTTTTTTATGAGGTGGCTATATAAAGGAGGAAACCATTTTATGTCAGGGTTAAAGTCTGCAGTACAACTCTGTCATCAGCAAAATGCCAACAGGAAAGAGGGGCAAAGTAGGTTGTGGTAGAAACCACTCTCCCTCTCACACACGCACTTGCACACTTACACACACACACACACACCCACCCACCCTAGACACACATGCCCTATACTGTTATCACATTGTGCTCGACACTAAAGCAAAGCTCACTTGTGAAAGCACTTATTAAAATAGAGAAATGCCATAAAGGACGCATGGAAGGCACTGCCCCCTTTACACCATTGGACTCTATGTTCCCCTTTCAGAATGAATCCAGTTTACACTTCTCTTCTGGACAGCGTAGAAGCACACACACACACACACACACATACACATGCACACACAGACAAAGTCAAATACACAAACACATACACAACAATGCACACAGTCTTTCATTTTCTTTGGTCATAAGCTTTTTCACATCCCTATATCTGACATAACATGACATAATCCCCTCCACACACACACACAACACACATACACACCTGCATGTGTGGCTTTGAAAGGCCATATGGCCTCACACTGAGGCTGATTAGTAGTGTAACCTGACCAATTCCAGCAGCGTCTGCCTTTTGTTGTCATGCCGGCTGTCTTAGCTGGATGTTGACGTTGTTGTCATGGCGGCATGAGTCATCCGCTTGCCAGCTCACCTGGACACTGACTTTGCTCGCACATGAGACAACACACCTGCTTCAGTGAATGCCCTGCGGACTGGTCGTGTGTGTTTGTGTGTGTGTGCGTGGTGATCATTCTGTTATATGATCATCACACAGACCACACACTTAGTGATGGGTAAACAGTGTCTGTACAGTGCATGTGTGTGTGTAGTGTGTGTGTGTGTGTGACTGCGACTGGGTGTGTGAGCACTATGGCTCCACTCATTTACAGGAAGACGAATGTGCTTTGTGTCTCCTCCAACCAGCAGTCTAAGGGGAAGGGCGGCACACTGACCAAGGCCAGGGACGCTAATAAAATCCTCCGGTTTTATGGTGTATTTGAAAATGGCCAGCTGCCACAAGCGCAGGGTAATAATAAACCAGGAAATAAATGACTATAAAGAAGATGCAGGACTGCACAGGGGCAGAGATAAGAACCAGTGTGTGGGTGTGTGTTCCTGTGTGTGTATGTGTGTGTAAGAGAGAGAGAGAGTCAGAGAATGAGAAAGATAGTGAGTGTGATAGAGTGTGTTTGTGTAAATGTGTTTAAACGTGTGTGGGTAAAAGCTTGTGTGTGTGTGTGGAGGAGGGGGTATAAAAAAATTGGCATACATCTGCACACATGGTTGCTCTCTACATGCA
>NC_063192.1:26725428-26727928 GCF_017589495.1 Alosa alosa | reverse complement strand
TCTGAGTGTTACGCTGAACTTTCACATCTCACCACAGAGGCCATGGTAGTAAGGTACTCTTAAAACAACGCAAGTTGTGTTATTTTCAACACATACTGTGTTATGAATAACAAAAGCAATGTGTTGTCTCTATCTGGACACAGAGACGTGTTGAAAACAACGCACGTTGTGTTGTTTTCAACACATTCGTTTTAAGATTGTGGTCCAAGTGCCCTCAGGTCATTTCCATGTTCATATCTCACCTCCAACTCTCTCCCACACACTTCCTTTCACTCTCAACTGTACTATTTGCTAAAAAAGGCAGAAATCCCTCAAAACAGTCTGGCACACAGTTTGTTTGAAACAAAGAAGGGTGCCAAGTCGTGTGAGCTGTGAGCGATTAGCGTGAGTTGTTCTACTCGAGGAAATTACCATGGGTTAATTGCAGCCAGGGGATCTGGATTTCGATCCTGAACTGTCATTTCCAGACAGTTGTTGGCGTGCTACGTCTTCAACAGTGGCCATGATTTCCTTTGGAGCCTGTTTGTAAAAGTAAGGTCGGGTCCCCAGCCAGTTCTGTCCATCACTGCTATACGCACAGATGTTATTATTAGCTGCCGGCAGGCAACCAACCAGTGGGTCTCACAAAAAGCATTGGTGAAAAACGATTTATGATGCAGCTTGTTTCCTGAACATTGTAAATGGGGCATTAATCAGACTTGGACAGCGCTGCGGCTGGCTTTGTCCCTTAGAGTCCTGGGGCTGTGTGTGGTAGGGAGGGATGGCAGCGAACACCACAGTGAAAACTCAGGCGTGGTTCCTCTTCACACATTTCCATAAAGCCTTCTGCTGACTCAGCAAGTTTGTTTTTTCCCCCCAACTTTTTTCCTCATGCTGTCCTTCCGTAAGGGCTTGGAGAAGGAAGTGAACAGATCAGCAGTCAGTCAGCAGTCTGCTACACTGTAATAATGGCTGGTTTTCTGAGGGAGCATGGGGGGTTGAATGTGTGCGTGTGTGTGTGTGTGTGCACGTCTATGTGAGTGTGTGGATAGGGTGGTAGGAGTATGTGTCTGTCTCTTTCTCTCTCTCAGTCTCTCCCTCTCTCTCTCTCTCTCTCTCTCTGTCTGTGTGTGTTGGTGGGAGGGGGTTGGTTGAGTAGGGGATGGAGTGTGTGAGAGTAGGAGTGTGTTCTTAGTCAGCCATTAAACAGCGTCTCTGTGGGGAATTAGCCCACTGATGAAAGGCTGCAACCAGCACTCCTGGCTTAATGGCTTATCAATACCCCAGCGCTGACCTTCTGAGATGGACACAGATAGAGAGAGAGAGAGAGAGAGAAATAGAGAGCGGATGAGGAGGAGAAGAGAGGGAGAGAAGTGTGGTGTGGGTACTTGGGTAGAAGTGTGAGTGTGTGTGTGTTTGAGTGAGTGAGAGTGTTGAGTTGTTTCCACCTCATCTTCTTGTTGTTACATTTGCTGTTGCTATTTAAATTAATGTTAAATTCTCATTAGTGTTTGCTCTGCCCCATATCGGCAGCATGAACAACTTTTAAACCCACAATCAGTCATCCTCTTTCTACCTCTTTAATTCTCTTTTTGTCTTCCTCTCTTCTGTCTATCATTGACTCCTGTTCTCTTTATTCTTTCCTTTCCCCTTTCTCTCCTCTTTCTCTCTCTCTCTCTCTTTCTCTTCCCTCTCTCTCTCTCTCACCCACCCCTAATGTGCCTGTCACTCAAGCTCCCCATCAGACACCAGCGGCCGTTGTCCAGGGCACGTTTACAAATTGGACTATGCGGCGAGTAGCCCGCTCCTCTGGATATCCGACTCCCCCCTTCCCGCACCTGCCTCATTGATTTCTTTTCTCTTCTTCCTCTTCTTCTTCTCCCCCCACCCCCTCTCTCTCTCATTCTCTCTCTGTCTCTCTATCTCTCCCTCTGCACGCAGTCACATTACTTGTAGAGGTCATAAGAAATAATTAGAAGCTACTTCTCATGCTTAACGCTGGGCTGATCAATGCGCTCATAACACATTTGGTGGGTGAGGCTTACCTTGAGACAAGTTCAGTGCCATTCATCATTTTCAGGCCGCTGCTACGCAGCTAATTCCCCTTCTCAAATCTCATCCATCAGACTTTAGTCTTTATCGATGGCGAAACGCTTTGTGTGTTTGGGACTGTCTGGTCATCGCCGGATGGTGAATTAACGCTCCGGGACAGAGCGCCTCGGTTGGCTGGCGGGCTTTGCTGAATCTGCCGCTTTGGCGGAGTGTTTCGCAACAGTGTAAAACACAGTCCAACAAAATGCACCTTAAGCACAAAATAAATTGGAATGCGCCGCGTTAATGTGGAGCGTTTATTTTCTGCTCTGTGAGGTGAAAACTCTCTCGCTTTCCTCCTCACACTCTGTCTCTCCATCACACTTTCTTTTCCCCTCCTCTTTCTCTTTCTATCTCTCTATTTCTCTCTCTTTTCATTCACTCTCTCTACCTCCTCCTCTACCTTCATTCTTCACTCTCTCTACCTCCT
>NC_063192.1:26610428-26720428 GCF_017589495.1 Alosa alosa | reverse complement strand
ATGCGGTTATATTTCACAACTTTTGCGAAGTAGGCCTAGCCTACTGGGAAACGCTGGCAAGCAAGCTGCTGGCAGATATTACAGGTAGGCTATTATAACTTTGACAGATATTTTCTTCCCTAAGCTAGGCCAGCAACACACGCTGGAAAGATGCAAACAGATCAACTTAACATATACTGTATTTCCTCCTGATTGCGAAGCACTGCACATAATTTGACCAGCAGTCTTCGCGTCTATAGTTTGTGAAACGATGCTGCGTCCGAGCAAAGACCTTAGATGCTAAGCGCAACTCCAAAAAGGAGAACAACTGAGCATCTGGCTTCAGGCTAAGCCGGATGCCGGACAGGGCTTTTAAAATCCATATGTCCGGCCTAAATTCGAACATATATTTGTGCTAACTGGCTTACCAACTCTTTCTCCCGCTCATTCTACCATAGGCTCCCTCATTCCACGTAGGCTACCTGTCTATCTCTCAGGCCTCAGCTACATCACGAAAACGTCAGGCATATTATTTTGTACATATGCCTACTGTAGTATTACCGTTTTCACACCTTTAACCAAACCCGTGAAAAACATCTTCACTCTGCAACCACTACACTTCCTCCCGTAGCCTAATAGCCTAGTCACTTATACAATTGCGTTTTAAATACACGAAACTGAATGGAGACATCACTCATTCTCTTGCACTCGCTGGCGGTCCCATACGCACATTTAATACCTCTCTTTCGAAAATTCAATTGTATTTAAGATGTTTTAAGGATCCGCGGGAACCCTGCTTTCTGAATGAAATAGTCTGACATTCTCCATGAATTTTAATTCTATGAACTATGCGCTTCTTCGTTGGTGTTCAGCCGTTTCTTCTTCCAGTCGGCGGATTGGGAATCGAAACTAGGAATCGAAATTTAAACTTTTGAACGATTCCGGGAAAATCGCAAAGATAGTCCCGGTTCCAACCAATACTCGATATTCGATACCCAAGCCTACTTAACAGCGACATGTAGGTCTAGGCTATAGGACTTACCTTTGTTAGCCTACAACCTGACACAGCCATTAAAACGTGTGGTAGCCTACCGTTGTAACATTAGCATAAGAGTCATGAATGTAACAGTTCTAAAATCGTGATAGCCTTGTTGATAAACTGCTTATTTCTTTCATGTTTGAAGCATTTGGTCCAGTGGTCTTTGAAGTTGCTGCGGCTGTCTTTTTTTGGTGGGGGGGTGTATACCGCGGAACCGCGGTAATTTCTTGCTTACCGACCGCGGTAAGAAAACATCCATACCGTCCCAGCCCTACAACCACGGAGAGTTTCTGCTCATGTGCGTCGGTGTCGTTCACATGTCCGAATGTTAGCATTATATCTGAATTACCTGAAGGGTCGGACCTCCGTTTAACTGCATATACTGCGGAGGACGTGTCTGAAAGCAGCAACTATAGTGTGGTGCACAATGACTTGAAGCTATGCACTGAAGGTTATCCCAGCACCATGCCCCCTTTCATCAGAGGGTCATTGTCCCCTGTTTTATACCCCTAACCTTGTGACAACAGAGTGTGCCAACAACCCCCCACACACACACACACATGCACGCACACACACACTTTCTCTCTATATTACAAACACACATACAAATATGCATGCACACACAAGTCACACTGTACATACATTCATGGGTGGCTTTTAATGAAAGGTCTCTCTCTCACTCACACATACACACACACACACACACACGCATACAAACAAATGCAAACAAGACTTTGTACCCCCCTGGAGAGACTGAAACTCACCAAAATAACAAGAGTGATCTAATAAAGCACACACAGGCACAACCCTTGTGTCCTCAGTTTGCACACACACACACACACACACACACACACACACACACACACACACACACACACACACACACACACACACACACACACAGTCAGACTACTTCTCTCTGTGCATTCACATACATTTTGAATATGAACTCAATCACAATCACACTACCCTACCTACAGTAGTAACTACAATAGCATGTTATATAAATATGTTAGTAATACACTTCTATTGTCCCCTCTTGGAGTAGAGTACCACTTCAGTTCCTCCACTGGGTAGTGAAGCCCAGGTACTACGAAGCCTCTTATTTGTGTACTGACCGTATCTAACCTGGCCATAGGGCAGCCCTTTCCGTGGTTCGCAGGCCGCTCATTAAGCCCGCTTGCCTGCCAAGGGTGACCACTCCTGGGTGACTAAGGCACTGGCTGACTGTTGAGTCCACTGCTCTGCTCTGCTTATAAGGAAGGGAGAGCACACCTAATAATAGTGCAATTGTCCTGGGTGAGATGAGAGCACCACAGGGTCAGTTTCCGTGAAGTGTGCAGCCGTGGGGATGCTCTTTGTTCTCTTAGTTGAGAGGACTGTGTGTATGTGTGAGTGTGTGTGTGTGTGTGTGTGTTCTGTCTGTCATGGTTGTGAAGTGTGTGATGCCACACAATAGTGAGAATCATCACTCAAGCAATGCCATTACGAAAAACAACAAAAATGGACTTCTAGCATTTGCTTATCTGATAAGATGTAAAGTATGAGGAAGTGTGTGTGTGTGTGTGTGTGTGTGTGTGTGTGTGTGTGTGCTCTTTCACTTCCTTGACTGATGAATAGAGAATCTCATTCCATTTCACCACTGTCTGGCGTTCTGTCACTGCAGTGCTGCTTTCACTACTGGTTCTCCTGCACGTCAGGTATCAGGTATGCAGTGCCAGTTGGTCATTAACACTACTCCTAACTTCCCACTTGGTTCAACCTCCATTGTGATTCACCAGCCATGAAAAGTGTGTGTTTACTTTACAGTTTGTTTGAACAAAGAAATATGTTCAGGATGTTTGTCATGAGCTGTTCTCAGAGAATTGGGGCTGAGATTGTGCTGAATGTGCATGTTTGGCACTTCTGAATCAATGTTTTTAGGTGAACTATATGCAAATGGACACACTGCATACTGTATGAAGAACAATATTGTTAGTCACTATAGAAGCGCTGACGGCCAATCAGCCTCCCATCGAATTTTAGAAATGACATTAATAAGCATTGCGAATGTTCCCGGGAGACTTTCCTTATCTTTGGTCAGTGTGGGCATTCATATTGTTGGGGTTGACAATACAGTTGTTTTTATAGTTATGGTCAGTTGTCTTTATAGCTTTTGCCAGTTGTTTATATAGTGATGGTCAATTGTTTTTATAGTGATGGTCAGTTGGTTTTATAGTGATGGTCAGTTGGTTTTATAGTGATAGTCAGTCTTTATAGTTGTGGTCGGCGGTGTGGACGGGTCTTTACAGTCAGCTGCTCTGGGTCAGGTGGCACGGCAGATCTCAGACAAAAGGGGAGAAAACAATGTGGGATTGTGCCTGTGGAGTTCACAGCACCCACTTAACATTCCTGGCTAATCACGCCGACTGCTTCACTCCGTTTTGATGTGTGTGTGTGTGTGTGTGTGTGTGTGTGTGTGTGTGTGTGTGTGTGTGTGTGTGTGTGTGTGCGCACACTCCATTTTGGTTGCCCCTCACACCTATTTGCAATGAGTCAATTTCCTCCTCACATGTTATCTGTTGGCCTCAGGCCCGGTCACCTCTGACTTATCATCTACCTTTCACTCCCTATCTAAATGGTCACAGCCAGGCCTTCTACAGAAGCAAACCTTCACCGAACTACATTTCAGTTGACAGAGATGCATGTGCATTTTTGGGCCGTCGAACATTATAGGTCTTTCAGACGTTTATTTTTTCTCCTGTTCATGATTTCTCATGTAGCAATGAAAACAGAATTAAGACCAAACAATCACATTAGGCTGATACAGCTTATGAGACTCTAATTAGAGATGTTTGGCTCTGATTGTACCAGGGCCTTGATTGCTCTTCCTCTCAAAGTAAATGAGTAAACCCAGTTATGGTCTCCAGAACTGATTATGCATTTTATTTATCTATTGTATTGTTCATGGACACATGGTTGTTTTTGAGTGCCCCCTTTATGCTCTGGACCCTGACTAAAGTTCTCTCTCCCCCTCTCCCTCTTTCTCTCTCTCTCCCTGTCTCTCTCTGTCTCTGTTTCCCGTTTCTGATTGTAGTGAATGAGTACCTGTTTATGGTCCAGGCCCGTGGGATCCAGATCAAGGAGAACATGCGGGTCATGGGTGAAAAGGTCCTTGAACAGGTGGTGCGAAGTGCCTACAGCGCCAATGGCACAGGTAATGGTCGGAAGCTACACACTTGGACACAGACAGACTCACATAGACAGACAAGACAAAACACAGACAGTCAAGTCGGAATGACAGAGAGAAAGAAAAAAGAGAGGAGGAGGAGAAGGAGGAAGACGATCAGCTTTTCCCCAGTGTTTCCCTCCATGTGACTGCTATTGTTAGACGAGGGCCAACAGACTGTTTCACTGACAGACTGACAGAGTGAGACACACAGGGTCAGGTGAGGTGAGAGAGGGAAGGAAGCTGGACAGTGTGGCTAATGTGTGACATATTAGCCAGAAAAATCAATAAGGCTTCACAATTGAATTTGGGGTGGGGGGTGGGTTCTCTTGCCCTGTCTATGATGTTGATCAGAGCCCAGGCACACTTTTTAAATGCTGACCGATTGATTACTGCTGACTTTGCCAGACTATGCCTACGACTTTAACCTGAGTGAGCCCGACGTGCCAGTGACCCCCTTCCTGCCCGAGGGCTTCACCTACCTGCCCAGCCAGTTATGCCCAGAGAGACTGCCCTCTATGAGTGAGTATGGGCTGCCAGACACACAGCCACAAAAAGCTAGTACCACTCTAAACATTATGAAATAAAGAAACAAGCTCTTGATAACACTGGAAAAGCATTGTAAAAAAAAAAACAATAAAACATCCTGCCCCACTTCCCCCAACTCATTTCCAAAGCATTGCTATTGTTTGTTTGTCTTTGGTCTCAAATTGAATCAATAAAAAATAATTGACAAAAAAATCCTCTCAATAGAAAATATGCCTAATGCATCATCATAACAATAACTGCTTTGGACATAAAAAGAGCATAATATGTTATATTATCTAAACATATTTAGAGTACATGGAAAAGTACTTCCTATTGTATCTTGTATCAGTAATGTTGAAGTAAAGTTAGTAACGTTGCGGTGGCCCCAGACACTGCCCTCTGTCTACTACTGCGCTCTCTGTGTACTGATGGTTCTGTTGTTGTTGTTGTTGTTGTGTTGTGTGTGTGTGTGTGTGTGTGTGCTGTGCAGAGGGTGGGGTGGACGTGAACATGAGTGAGGTTGGCCTGGAGATGGTGGAGAGGTCTCTGCTGCAGCAGGAGCCCAGCCTGAGCAGGGGTGGACACTGGAAACCTCACGACTGCATCCCACACTGGAAGGTGAGACGCAGAACACCCTCCCAGCCACAATAATGAGCTCTGTTCGTCACATGCGGACACACACACACACGCACACGCACACACAACCTCACTTACACAAACCAACCAACAGACACACGCACACACACACACACACACACACACACACACACACACACACACACACACACAACCTCACTTACACAAACCAACCAACAGACACAGACACACACGCATACTCGGTTTTAGTTTGTTTGCGTCATACAGGCTCTCTTTCAACTTCAACTCCAAGGCACATGCACACATGGAAGGTGTGTGTGTGTGTGTGTGTGTGTGTGTGTGTGCACGCGTGTGTGTGTGTGTGTGTGTGTGTGTGTGTGCAGCGTGTGTGTGTGTGTGTGTGTGTGTGTGTGTGTGTGTGTGTGTGTGTGTGTGTGTGTGTGTGTGTGTTTTAAAGGGCACACCGTCCACTCTTCCAGTAACTGGCTTTCTGAGGGCGGTCTACCTAGCCAAAAACAAACTCAAACAAAGCATGAAATTTCACTACAAAGTCTGTGTAGTAAAAAAGCATGCGTGTGTTTGTACTAAAGCAGCGTGTGTGTGTGTGTGTGTGTGTGTGTGTGTGCGTGTGCGTGTGCGTGTGCGTGTGCGTGTGCGTGTGCGTGTGTGTGTGCGTGTGTGCTTGTGTGTGTCTGTGTGTGTGTGTGTGTGTGTGTGTGTGTGTGTGCGCGTGCGCACATGCATTTCTGTGTGACTGCATGCGTGTATGTCAGTGAACCCACAGCATTGCCTCTGCCATTGTCTCTCCCTGTCACTGAGTGTCACTAGAGCTGCGGATGAGAATCAGATGCCCTAGTGACCACAGTGAGTGATTATAAGGGGATAAATGGACACTACATGCAGACATGGCAAAAAGGCACATGTGTGTTTGTGTGTGTGTGTGTGTGTGTGTTGATGTTTCAAGATCATGCTTTCAACCTTAAGTCCCTCCCTATTTACACAGGGAGCTCTCTGTATACTGATTTTGCACTGAGAGGGATATGGCCTCTGTCTCTCCTCTGCTCATCACACAGCACCGTTTTTCACTTTGTCATCTTCAGCACCGACATCTGCCAGTCAGTCAGCACCGTCTGAGACCCGCGGGTGTGTGTGTGTGTGTGTGTGTGTGTGTGTGTGTGTGTTTACATTTATGTGTGCGGGTGGTTTGTGCTCATCTACGCTGTCAGCTCATCTACGCTAGAGATTAACTATGCACATCAAGCCATGGGTGCTCATTTTGAAAAGACGCGTTTGATGCCTGACTCTTGTTCTAAAACTGTACTGGGTTTTGGCACTCCAGAGGGTAAACAAGGGGTGGGGGTTGTGGGGAGAGTTACAGTTGCCATGGCGACAGGTGCGGAAACAGGTTTGTTTGCATCCAGGGAGCCCTCTTGCTTAAGCAGAGAGCAGAGGAACGTCTGCCAGAAAGCTCCTTCTTATCTCTTTTGGATCACATCAGAGAGAGAGAGAGAGAGAGAGAAACTTGAGAAGAGACACAACTGCATTTCTCGCTCCCATGTTCTAGGTGGCGATACTGGTGCCATTCCGGAACCGTCACGAGCACCTGCCCGTCCTGTTCAGGCATCTGATACCGATCCTACAGAGACAGCGACTGCAGTTTGCTTTCTACGTCATTGAACAGGTAGGCCTCCTCCTCCGCCCCTCCCCCACAACCCAACTTTTGCCCTGGGCAGGCCGCACTTCCGCATGATCAGGCCAAAGATTGTTAAGGCGGAGCAAGATATTTCATCAGGAGCCACTTCCGGGAACCCGGATCGCACGAGGGGGGGGGGTCAAAATCCCCCTTTATGCAGAGCAGTGGCAGCGACTGCTCCATTGAAGTCTACGGGCATAGATCAGAATTTCACCACATATGCTAAGGTCTTGGTTCTATAGAGTTAGGAATGTGAATTTCGGGCACGTTTTCATGATCCTCAAACCCTTCTGAACATTTCAGGTACATTTTTAGCATTTTTGAGCAATCCAGTCTGGAGAAAATCAACCTTATATCAGGTGTGCGCCGGTTATTTCTGCCGCTGCTGTTGGCCGGTTGCAACTTACGCTCGTCAATACGTCATCGACACGCCTCTTTATGCAGACAGGATTCGATCCCCATTTCGCGCCCATAGACATGAACTACAACGAAGTATCTTGCTCCGCCTTAACAATCTTTGGGTAGGCCTCCTCCTCCGCCCCTCCCCCACAACCCACCCGGCACTAAAAACCACAGACACGGTTTGTCCACCACAGACACGACATTGATCACACATCCTGTTTTCACAACCCACTGCACTGAAACCATAGAGGACTTGGGAAAAAAATGAACAGTCAGTATGTCAAGCACACAGCAATGGTGCAATAACGGAAGCACCATTAAAACTTATCAGTGCATGAGTGGGCACGCACGCACGGACACACACACACAAACACACACACACACAAACACACACACACACACACACACACACACACAAACATCAACACACACACACACACACACACACACACACACACACACACACACACACACACACACACACATACACACAGAGGTAGATAGCTAAATAAATAGATAGAGAGAGAGAGAGAGAGAGACAGAGAGAGAGTCCTGTCCTGTGTTAACACATCTGTTCAGAGTTCATTGTGTACTGTAGTGTAATGTTGAGCAACACTCACTGCTGTGTGTCTTATCACATGCATTACATGCTTTCCTAATGGAAAACATGGTGTAATTGCCCTAATAGTGAGATATGACTCACACCGTCACTCACGCATCAACACATCCCATTTTCCATCACGTGTAACAAACAAGTGATCTAAGGCAACCAGGCAATTATGCGTGATTATACAAGTGATGTTATCACAGCTGGATGGACAGTTTCACCCACGGTCTAACTGACTGTGTGTGTGTGTGTGTGTGTGTGTGTGTGTGTCGTGTGTGTGTGTGTGTGTGTGCGTGGTGTGTGTGTGTGTGTGTGTGTGTGTGTGTGTGTGTGTGTGTGTGTGTGTGTGTGTGTGTGTGTGTGTGTGTGTGCGTGCATGGTGTGTGTGTGTGAGTGGTGTGTGTGTGTGCGTGGTGTGCGTATGTGTGTGTGTGTGTGTGTGTGTGGGTGTGGGTGTGTTTGTGTGTGTGTGTGCGTGGTGTGTGTGTGTGGTGTGTGTGTGTGTGAGTGTGTGTGTGTGTGTGTGTGTGTGTGTGTGTGTGGTGT
Organism: Alosa alosa; assembly: GCF_017589495.1. Lineage (NCBI taxonomy): Eukaryota > Metazoa > Chordata > Actinopteri > Clupeiformes > Clupeidae > Alosa > Alosa alosa. Next base: position 26,711,829 of record NC_063192.1, on the reverse strand, counting down.
GTGTGTGTGTGTGGTGTGTGTGTGTGTGTGTGTGTGTGTGTGTGTGTGTGTGTGTGTGTGTGTGTGCGTGGTGGTGTGTGTGTGTGTGCGTGTGTGTGTGTGTGTGTGTGGGGACACGCTCTTCTCTAGGCGGGCAATGAGCCGTTTAACCGCGCCATGCTGTTCAACGTCGGTTTCAAGGAGGCCATGAAGGACCTGGACTGGGACTGCATGGTCTTCCACGACGTGGACCACATCATGGAGAACGACCGCAACTACTACGGCTGCGGAGAGATGCCGCGACACTTTGCCGTCAAACTCAACAAGTACTCCTACATGTAAGTCCAACATATGGCCATTCACCAGAGGTGGACGTCAACACATCAGGACATCAAGACGTCCTGCCATGTATTCCATCTACCTGCACGTGCAGTTAGCACAGGTGATAATCACTAACTAGATGATCAACTGTACCTGGCTGAAGAGTTGTGCTAGCTGGAATCAGCTGGATGAAGTGAATGGTGTTGAAACAAATGATGTGCTAGAACTTTGATGTTCCGAAGCTGAGATGTGTACTCCCTGTCTCTGCCTATCACAGCCTCATATTACACTGACACATGCTTCTGGAACTCCATATGTAGAGGGAGATGCTGACAACACACTGATATGAATGTGCATTGTATCAGCACCATCTGTTACTATGGATAAAGTGTCTGCTAGATGAATTACACATCATGTAAATGTGAATAGCAGCACTGTAGGTGAAGAGTCTTCTCAGATCGCCTTCTCATGTCTATTCATTATGACATTTTGGTTTAAAAAATGCATCCAAATGTAATGTAATGACACCCTGAGTTTCTTCCATTGATAAGGGGACCTGTGACACAGTACTTCTAATGGCATTCATTTATGTCCCCATGAATGGCTTTGAGTTTAAGCATTGGTTAAATTGAAAAAATATATTAATATATATTATTAAATATATTTAAATGTGCCTCACAGGCTTCCATACCACGAGTTCTTTGGCGGTGTGAGCGGTCTGACTGTGGAGCAGTTTAGGAAGATCAATGGCTTTCCCAATGCATTCTGGGGATGGGGTGGCGAGGATGACGACCTGTGGAACAGGTGAGACCAGCTGCCACTAGCTCAACTGTGACCTAGATGGTTCCTGTCTGTTTTATGATGTGGCCCACTTCAGTTCATGCCCGATTCTTACCACCTTTCCACTTCCTGTAGGCTTGTGTTGGCATCTCTGTTTGCACATAAGCACCATTGTGTGCGTGTGTTTGTGTGTGCGCGTGTGTTTGTGTGTGCGCGTGTGTTTGTGTGTGCGCGTGTGTGTGTGTGTCTGTCTGTGTGTGTGTGTGTGTGTGCACGCGTGTGTGCGTGTGTGTGTGTGCGTGTGTGTGCACGCGTGTGTGTGTGTGTGTGTGTGTGTGTGTGTGCACGCGTGTGTGTGTGTGTGTGTGTGTGTGTGTGTGTGTGTTTTAAAGGGCACACCGTCCACTCTTCCAGTAACTGGCTTTCTGAGGGCGGTCTACCTAGCCAAAAACAAACTCAAACAAAGCATGAAATTTCACTACAAAGTCTGTGTAGTGAAAAGCCATGCGTGTGTTTGTACTAAAGCAGCGTGTGTGTGTGTGTGTGCGTGTGTGCGTGCGTGTGTGCTTGTGTGTGTCTGTATGTGTGTGTGTCTGTGTGTGTGTGTGTGTGTGTGTGTGTGCATTTCTGTGTGACTGCATGTGTGTATGTCAGTGAACCCACAGCATTGCCTCTGCCATTGTCTCTCCCTGTCACTCAGTGTCACTTTCACTAGAGCTGCATATGAGAATCAGATGCCCTAGTGACCACAGTGAGTGATTATAAGGGGATAAATGGACACTACATGCAGACATGGCAAAAAGGCACACTTTGTCTGGGCCTACGCCAACGCTACACTTTTAGTTGTTTTAGTGATAATTTTACGGAACTTTGTCAAATTCTCTGAATTAAACCTTTAAATCTTATTCTGCCTTTCTGAGTCTTTCTGAGAGAATTGTTATCCATGTCCCATGTGTATGGATTTAAAAAGTTTGACCAGCAAAATATGTAAATTAATAAATATGCCAGCTACAAGTGTATACAAGGCACTGATTTAACGTGTGTCTGTGTGTGTGTTGCCATCTTGAACAGGGTCCAGTATGCCGGGTACTCAGTGAGCCGACCACCTGGAGATATTGGTCGCTACATGTCCATCCCACACCACCATCGTGGAGAAGTCCAGTTCCTTGGAAGGTGAAGACACACCCCATAATACTCATGCCATGAGTCTTGACTCTCTCTATATATATATATATATATATATATGTGGGTAGTGGTATGTGGCAATAGCACCATTAGTCAGGCCGTTCCTCACTGGCGCATGATCACTGGTACTACACCTCTTTATTATGAGTCAACAGCATTTCACAACAGATACTATTAAAAGTTGTTATGACGCTCAGTGTTTATTAATATAACAGTGTCATGTTGTCTTAAATTCAAATCCATGGTGCTATGACAGCTTATTAGTACATACTCATAAATGCCCATTGTATCAGTGAACAGCCAGTGCCATGATTACCACTGAGGAGACATGGCATGTGTTATAATGTTTTAATGACATGCTTTGGTCAGTCTGTTTTAAAGGAGAATTCCGGTGTGATATTGACCTAAAGTCATCGGGATCGGGATCGGGCTAGCCATGCGAATAAATCACTGTTTTAAACCCATTTACGAGGGCTCAATGTATCTCCACACTTCATTGGTAGACTTCGAGGGCCCTGACATTTAAAACGAGACATTGAGAACTTTGAAAAGCACTGGTAGTTTACTTACAAGACGATTTATACAGACAGTATCTTCACGAAGTTTAGCGTTTTCAGCCAGCTTGAATTTAGTCGATAAATTCGGCGGCAGTAAGAATGAACAGGTATGATAGGGATCAGATTCCAAAAATAATTCAGTGGAAATGCATGGATTCCAGTTGCTGCTACTGGAAGAAACTGGAATCCATGCATTTCCACTGAATTATTTTTGGAATCTGATCCCTTATCATACCTGTTCATTCTTACCGATGCTTCGACTTATCGTGACTAAATTCAAGATGGCTGCAAACGCCAAACTTCGATGAAGATACTGTCTGTATAAATCGCCTTGTAAGTAAACTACCAGTGCTTTTTCAAAGTTCTCAATGTCTCGCTTTAAATGTCAGGGCCCTCGAAGTCTACCAATGAAGTGTGGAGATACATTGAGCCTCATGAAATGGGTGTAAAACAGTGATTTATTTGCATGGTTAGCCCGATGTCGGGCACCACTATTGAAAAAGCTGTTGGTAGCATCGGGCTAACTAGCCAGATTTTGGAGTGCAGGGGACAAGCCAAGATGGGCTATGAGACATACGTTCACACTCGGTATCATGTTTCAATACACTTTAGGTCAATATCACACCGAAATTCTCCTTTAAGTAAGATGATTGGTTGTGATGCAGGGGTTCATGTTCTAATTCTGCACCTTTTTGAACTAATCATGTCATGAGCTTTTGAAGAGACTAAAAACTGTTGTAAAAATTGTTAAGGTAGGTGTGACATACTTGAGGGAGATGGCAGATATAGACTTTAGACCCTGTTTACATACAGTAGCTGACCTCCATAAACATGATTGACTTACTGACAGGATGTATGATTACTTGACAGGTTCAGGCAGGTTTGGTATGAGACAGGGGACACCCTCTCAGGGAAGCTAATCAACCTCTGATTGCCATCAGTTGTGTGGTTATGTTATGTGGCTATGCTATGGGACTATGGTATGTTGTATGGTAATGTTTTGGTTTGGTGTGTTGCTAAACAGCAAAACTGAACCCCCTCCCCCAGGTACACTTTACTGCGGCGCTCCAAGGAGAGGCAGAGCCTGGACGGTCTCAACAACCTGCGCTACTCTCCTCTAGTGTCCCGGAGGACTCTCTACACTAATGTGTCCGTTAGCCTGAGCAGAGATATGGCACCTGTGGACGACTACTGACCCACCCACTACACCAAACCAAGCTGCATCGCCCACCCACACACACCCACACACCATCCAGCCAACCTGGCCCGGGCGTGGCCAAGGACCCCCCCCCCCACATACACACACACACCGACATGGTGTCCAGATAGCTCCTACTGTACCCCTCTCTCAGAGTAGAGACAGCTCTGCCCTCTGCAGCCAAAGCCCTCCAAGACTCCAGGACAGTGTCCTCACCACTCACTGCATTCCCCTGAAGGACATGTCTGCTTACTACACAGAACAGTGTTTGTTTCCAGGCTGATTTGTGTGTGTGTGTGTGTGTGTGTGTGTGTGTGTGTGTGTGTGTGTGTGTGTGTGTGTGTGATTGTGAAGAATGGAGAGATGTTGTAGAACTGTGTGGGTTTCCACTTATTTGTCATGCTTTGAGGGAAGCCTAGATGATGTGTAATTTTTTTGTTTCTTTTTTTAGTTTGTTTGTTTGTTTTACAAACTCCACTCGTTTGGCGTTGGTCTACTTTGTCATCTGCCTTTCATACCATTCTGGCCTTTTATCTGTGTGGCTTTCCGTTGATTTCTTTCTTCAACTCCATTCGCTCACGCAGTCCTTCACCTCTCTGCCTGGAAAGAGCCCACCATCGCCGCAAACTTTGACCCTCAGCACTTTTCCCCTGCCTTGACTCGTCCGGTTAACCCGGCGGGAGGCGAGGAAACAGAGTCACGAGGTTTACAAAATACGAATGAGCGTGCGGAGGGGGCTTAGGAAGAAAAAGCCAATGACCATCACCTGGAGCGCTTTCAGCAGTACGCCTATACCCTTTCATACAACTCACAGCTGGCTCTGTGACATACCAAATAGACGAGCATGCACTGATAGTCTCTCTCTCTCTCTCTCTCTCTCACACACACACACACACACACACACACACACACACACACATATGCATGCATGCACGCCCGCACGTGTTTGCGATCATTTGCCTAAACAAACAAGGCACCAACCCACGCGGTGGCAGGGGGGAGGCGGGCAATATGCACTGATCGTTTAAGCAAACAGCTTTTGTTTGCTCATGACCAATAATGTCCATCTTCTAGACCAGTGTTTCTCAAAGTGTGGTCTCAAGTGGTCCACGAGCAGAGGTGGTAAAATATAATATAGATGAGTTGTTTGCAATATTGAACCAACTTGTATGTAAATCCAAACAGTTCTGCAACAACACTGGCTATGTAAGCGACACCAATTTAAATTTTGCAAATTGAATTCTCTGACACAATAAGCAAGGTGCAAAGACAATAGGCAAGGTGGTTCAGTGAGTAGGCCTATTGTGTAATATACTGTTGAAGTAGATCAACTGTTTTTTTTAGCTAGGTGGTCTGTGAGGGTTTTTTTATTGGTTAAGTGGTCCTTGGTCTAAAAAAGTTTGAGAAACACTGTTCTAGACAACCCCACACACAGACACACCCTTGCACACATATCCACACGTACACAGCCTCATCTTTGTGCAAATTCACTGTGGTGTCTTATCATAGAGAAAAAAAGTCATATAGCTAAAACAGTCTAACCTCCTGAATAGAGATGTGTGCGCACACACAGGTGTGCTACATAAAAAGCGCAAAACCACAGGGTTTTATGACTTTGTGACGCTAACGCTAAGTGTTAGCGAGAACAGAGAGGGTAGGCCAGGTTAGAACTCCTCAGAGAACACGCATTGCATTGCAGGCTACATGCAAACCATGTGGAGACATCTGCCCTAAAAACAAACACCGCCCCGCGCAAACATGGAAAACATCCCCAGTGGGAGTGCATGTGTGCACTGTGTCTTTGTTGTCTTTCGTTTTGGATAAAAAAAAGACTTTTACACTGTACTATGCTCGAATGTGTGTATACTGTATGTTTTGTCTGTGTGTGTGTAAATGTAAGTGTGTGTGTGTGTGAGTGTGTTTAGTATGAGACAAAGAAATACACACACTGAGAAAGAACTATGCAACTACGCACTGAGTTAAACTGCTGGCCATGAGTCTGCATATAAGCAAAGTGGTAACGTAATGGTAAGGTAGCATTACTTAACGTATCCTTATGTAATTTAACGTTTGAGCAGCCTGGGGTCTCGCACCCCTCAAGCTGCGGAAGATGCACTGTGAACTTAATGCGGATGGACTAGTTGGACTATACAGTAGAGCAAAGCTTCCTGTTGAGATTATATTTGTCGAGACGAGTCCTCAGGATCCCCTGGATCCACGTTTCGCGTCCTTTCCTCCCCTATACCTTTTCCATGCCCCCCCCCCCCTCCCCTTTCATACCGATGTGTTTGCATAGAGAGAATGTTTTTTTTATTATTATTTTTTTATTATTTTATAAGTGTAAAAATGTAGAATTGGAGTATTTAGTAGTAGTTTAGACATGGTGGAGTTGCTCCTAAAACCTGATGGTGACACAGAACTAAAACTGACTAGAGTGTGTGAGGAAGGTGGAGGGCAAAGGAAGGGAGAGAGAAATATGGACAGAAAGAAGAGAGAGAGAGAGAGAGAAAAAAGAAAGAAAGAAAAGTAGGAGTGAGACATTGTAAGAAGTGTGTTATGCTCCAAGACTAAGCTGTTGCAACAGAGTTTATTTAAGAACCACCAAAATACTCTCTGGCACTGACTTCTGCTTGAATGAAGATGTGTGTGTGTGTGTGAGAGAGAAAGAGAGAGAGCATGTGTGTGCATTTGGTTGATTAGTTTTGTTTTGTGGATGTGGTGGCTTGGGTACGAGGTTCATCGCTTCCCCTTTCTCTATGGAAGGGGAGGATTACTTTACTCATGAATGAAACTGATGTGTGTGTGTTGTTCACATCCAGCAGCTTCTGTTTACTACCTCCCTCTTAGAGTATTAGTATTTAACTATCCACACACACACATACACACACACACCACCACGAGTGTGGTTTAATCTGGGTGTCGAACTGGACACCAGCCCACTAGGGCACCCCCAATCCCTCTCACCAACACATAAACAAAAAGCCGTCCTCATTCTCTCCCTTTCTCTCTCCCTCTCTCTCTGCTTCTCATGTTTTCTTTGCTCCATTGGTGCCCTCTTCTAGTCACTAGCCCAGGTGTGTGCCCTCGTATTTGAGCTAGCGTATGTCCTCCACCTACTACCCATTAGATATTGGATCATAATCATTAGCCTTGTTGGAAGCAATTTACTTGAGATGTAGTGTTCGAGGTAATTTACGTGTTCTTGTAATGTCAGCGAGGCAGGACCTTGCATATTTATTTGATCTGATTTTTTTTTCTTTCTGAGTATGACACAAATGTTGATTTTTTTTTATTTTTAATGGCTACATGCAGATTAGAAACTTTACCTGGATTGTGATGTTTAAAAAAATGACAAAAGATGTGTTTTAAGTGTCAGAAGTTATCTAAATAGAGACATTAAGTATGTGGATTACTACTCATCTATTGAACATGAATGGAGTGCCGTTTTGTATGATGACACTGGGAAGGTGGGAGGTGTGATTGGGAGGAAGCTCTGATGGTGCTGTCCACTCAACACCACTTCACTATTTACGGATCAATGGTGCTGACTTACGTGTGTGTGTGTGTGTGTGTGTGTGTGTGTGTTTGTGTGTGTGTGATTTGGTTCCTAACACCATGCTGTCTGATTGTAGGTAATGTACAGTCCCAAGTTATCATTATAGTAGTTTACCTTCACTCTGTTTACAACAGCGACAGAGTTTTTTCCCTCTTAAACATATTGTCCAATCAGAAGTATGAGTACACTGCAGGCAACCAATCACTTCTGAGATGTTGAGTGGGAATAAAAACTGTCTGAGGCCAAACCGCCAGTCATCCTCCCATCATTCCCAGTGTCTGAATGAAGTGGCCAAGCTGCCAATCATCAGGGGTATTTTAAAGGGGCTTTCTCTCTACTTGTATTCTGCTGTTTTCCTCTAGAAAATGCCTGTGAAACTACTTAAAGCACCACAGCATCTGCTTAGTGTACTGTAAGTGCAACTCCCTGCCCTGCTCCCGACATTCCTTAAGAGGTCCCTGCAAGATGTTGGGCCTCCACTTGATCTTACCTTGCACAGATATTTCTCTGGACTGGTCTGGGCATGTGAGAGAGATCAGCCAAATGTTTCCCACAGAGAGCAGTACCCACACTGACAGACCACCGTTCCCACAGATTAGAAGGACTGCCTGGAAATATCTTTTTATCTGTGAAGTCACTGATTGTGCATGACCTTTGACCCCTCTCCAAGTCACCAACTCTGAGCTGGTCAGCCAACCCATGCATGGCCTTGACTTTGACCCGATGACCTTACGACCACCCCTGTCTTCTACAAAGCCCTTGACACTCACCCTCATTGGCTAGCTCCATTCGATTCTCAGCTGTAAAAAAAAAAAGCCTGGTTCATTCTATGCCAGCATGAATGACGGAGAACACTCCTGACCGTCTGGCAGCCTTAAGTCTTTGATTAATTTATTTATTTTGATATTCACATTTTTTTTTTATATCAATATAGTATATGAATACACATTAACATTTTATTCACATTTCATGTCTATACAAAATGTCCTTCTGTGCTTTGTTGACGTGTTGAAAGATAAAAGTGACCCTTAGTCACAAAAACTGGCTAGCTTGATAAACAAGGATTCGGAGTATGTGTTGAGAGGTTGGTTTGGTACCTTGCAGGTCTTGTGAATGCCATGGGAAGTAGCCATCCATCCATCCATCCTTTCTTGTCATCTGAATCAGATGAAGGAGTCCCAAGCAGAACATGCAACTTAGTAGCCAGTGCCCAGTTGGGTATTTTTAGCCGCTAAATGTCAAGACTGGAATCCTATAAGGATCCCATGTTTGTTTGTATGGTCTCTTGTTTTTTGTTTGTTTTCTCTGAACAAACATGACTACGCGTAGGAGTATATAGCATAGCTCTCATGACTGTTTACCATTTCCAGATGCTCCTAGGAGTCTCCTGTTTGATTTCGTAGAGTGACCATTACTGTAACATAAGACCTTTTAACCACAGACGGGGCAAAGCGACAGCAGTTGTCCAAGCTCCAGCTGGCTGTTAGCAGAACATGAGCCAAAAGTAGACACAATACTTGAGTATCGTTCTTGCTGGCGACCAAGCCAAACTCAACAACCAACTCCATCCTCTTTTAAAAGTGTCTTTCTCCTTAATGAAACTAAACCATGAAAAAATGAGTACATGAATACAATGTATGTGATTGTGCAAGGGCCGCTAAGTCCTTGAAGTTGAAGCCATCTGCCACTTGTACAATTGTGTCAGCCTTACGTGTTTGTGTCTTAGCTTCTATTTGATGATAAAAAAGATTTGTATGATGGAGTGAGATTTGTTTTTTTATCATTGTTGTTAAACTGATTGAAGAACACTAAAATAAATAAATTTGAAGCCATTTACTGTGTACTACCTTGTCTAATGTTGCAGTGTAAGATGCATGCTTTACTCTTCCTAAAAAAGAACAGTGCTAAAACATCGAAACTGCATCCATATCATGTCATAAACATGCCATATTCTGTGGGAGGTTTTAATGATGCTCTATTTCTGGTGATTAAACAACATTATACAGTATCATCATTATATTTAACCTATATGTGACAGTGTATTAACATGCCAATTAAACTCTGCCAGCAGGTAAAATTGTATGAGCTGTCATGATCATAACCATGGCTCATAGTTGCTGTGTCTCTGCCAGTGTGGCATGACATGAGCGGCAGCATGAATAATGCGACATAATGCACATAACATTATTCCTCCCATCACATCAGACACCTACGGTGTGTACCTGCTGATGAACGCCGTCTTAGGTTGGATCTGTCAGAGAGTCCTAGTCAAACACAGCAGTAGTGAGAATGGAAGGGATCAAAACGGGGGAAAAAAGCTCCTTTCCCAATTTTAAAAGAATATGATATGACATGAAGAATACTGACCCTTTCAACAATAAAAACAAAAACAATGCTTGAACGTTCTATTTGGTTCCCGATCTAATTCCTCTGCATTAAGATAACATATGGAATGTTAAAAAGGAAGTTTTGTGGGGCCAACTATGATGCTGATAATGGAACTGTCTTGAAAGGGTCTATAATAATAATAATGCTGGCCATTATGTTCTATGATGGCCCACTGTCTTGGCCTTACTTTCCCTCAATTTACGGTGCCCATACTTTCTGCATTAATAAACTGCATTAAAACGCCTCGTGTCAACATTTTAAAAGATGGTCCAATGTGTTGCAGTGATTGCCTTCTTTGGGGTGTTAGCATAACCATTAGTTAGTCATCACACATAATTCTGTAATGTTTGTAAGCCATGTTTGTGACTAGAAATTCAGCAGACCATGTCGTTGGCGTGGTGTGTTGTGTTGTGGCTCGGCACACAGTCTGCATCTTTGTTGCAGTGCAGAGCAGAGCAGAGCAGAGGCGAAGCAGGCCAGCTGTCTGCACAGAGAGGACAGATGACAGGCAGAGGGAGGAGAGAGAAAGAGGGAGAGAGAGAGGGAGAGAGAGGGAGGAGGGAGAGAGAGGGAGGGAGAGAGAGAGGGAGAGGGAGACGGAGAGAGAGGGAGGGAGACGGAGAGAGCTTTTCCCGGGCTAGCCGGGTATTTTTAGGCTGGGATCAGAGGGCACTGAACACACACACACACACACACACACACACACACACACACACACACACACAACTGCCACACTCAACACAATCCCAACAATAAGCAGCCTGTTAACATGGGAAAAACACAGATGGAACAAGATATCATTCCTTTCCCCATGATATAACCACCCACCTCCCAAATACTAAAAGACCTTGACTATTCTAGCAGATGTACAGTGATACAAATAGCATACTTTAATGCTATCTCCCATACCATGCATACCACATACTGGTACACAAAATAAGCTTTCAAATGGAAATCAAAGGTTGGATCCCATAACTCAGCAAGCTTGTCTCTGGATTTTGTGCTGCAAGAATGATCCATTAGCTGCAATGGACACGGCACTGTGTGTGACTGTGTTACCCACTCCCAGAGATGGGCTGAGCTGAGCTAAGTGTGGCCATTAATAAGAAAGTTGTGCTGATGGACTGCACTGTGAGAGAATGAGAGACGAATCACACTGTGAGAGAATGAGAGAGGAGCTCCAGAGAGAGGTCTGGGTGGATGGAAGATGCGATATGAAACATCATCATCTTCATCATCATAATCATCAGCAGCAGCATTAGCAGGGGTGAACACAGGTGAGAAACAGAGCAACACAGCAGCAGAGAGAGAGAGTGTGTGTGTGTGTGTGTGTGTGTGTGCGCGTGTGCGCACATGCACAAGTATACATAGCTGAGAATGTCTGTCTCTATAACACATCAACACCTCCCCTGAAAGAACAGTGGGCCTCATGCTGTCTCCAGATATGTACCGTCCGTAGATGCCGAGGGCAATACACACAATCTTCCGCATAACAGGCCTGTCTTATCCTGTACAGAGTTTGCATTGTCTACCATTTACTATTGGAAGACAGACAGAGTGAGAGAGAGACAGATAGATAGATAGATAGATAGCTAGATAGAAAGAGAAAGTTAGAGAGAGAGAGAGAGAGAGAGAGAGAGAGAAAGAGAGGCTCTTTGCCTCAGGCGAGCTGTTAGCGTAAGTGCCCTGTTCCCATCAAACCGCCTGCGTTGTGCTGTTTGTCGTGTTTGAGTGTGGGATTGTGTTGTGGGGAAAGTGACTGTGACGTAAACAACTTAAAGGCTCTGCCAGCACTGTCAGGTCGCACAGGGTTAAATGTCCTCATTACCATGGTGCCGACTTTCATGCCATCGGCTCGCCAGTTGAGTGGCCTTAATGTACTCACCGCGGCTGCTACACACACACACACACACACACACACACACAACACACACAGAGAGACTCCTCCCCCCGGGCCTAATGTTTTGACCTTTAGAAGCCACACAGTCTGCCCTCTGTAGTGCTTCCACTTCCTTGTTGGGGAGAGGAAGGAACGTCTCAGTGTGGCCCTTTCACACACACACACACACACACACACACACAAATCAGCCTGGAAACGAACACTGTTCTGCACAGCTCAGATGGAGACCCCACAAATCTGAAGCTTCTGAGGCCGGGCTCCAACCTCCAGGAAGAGAGGGTGTGTTTGAGGTTGCCATATGCCTGAGTGGAGTGAGGTGTGCTTTTCAAACACACTGAGACATTTTGAATTCTCTCTCTTGCAAATGATTGTGGGAGATTTGTTTTCAACTGGTGAAATGGACTGCTTTTCCTCTGAAAAGTTCAAAGTTCAAAGTTCAAAGTTCAAGTCAAAGTTCTCTCTCTCTCTCGGGTCATTGCGCAAGGCCAGTTTGGGGAAGTGTGGCGTGGGATAGAAGAGGTGTGGGTGTCCAGGCTGCAGAGCTCTGCTGCCCCTTGATACAATAGAGCAACACTGCACAGGACACGCATGAGCTCACTTGCATCCCCAGAGAGCCTCTTTTGCTCTCCCCATAGAGAGAGAGAGGGAGAAAGAGAGAGAGAGAAAGAGAGAGAGAGAGGGAGGGAGGGTTAGATAGAGATAGAGAGAGAGGGGAGGGGGAGAGAAAGAGTGGGAGGGGGGGAGGGTTAGATAGAGATAGAGAGAGCAGAGAAATGGGAGGATAGAGAGAGGGAGAGGGGGAGAGAAAGAGTGGGAGGGGGAGAGGGTTGGTTAGATAGAGATAGAGAGAGCAGAGAAATGGGAGGATAGAGAGAGGGAGAGGGGGAGAGAGAGAGGAAGAGTGGGGTAAGAAATTGAATGTGGGGAAAGAGAAAAAGAGAGAGGAGGAGAGGAAAGAGAGGAAGGGAAAGGAAGACATGGGAGGATGGATGAGATCAACAGAGAGTAGAAGAGAGAGTGCAAATGCAACAAACAGAACAAGACAGAGAGAGAAGAACGAGAGGGAGGGAGAGATAGAGAGAGAAAAAAAAGAGAGAGAGAGTAGGAAAGTATTCTACAAAGTGGAAATTAGGAGAGCTGTGGACATTCTACTCATTTTCCATTCATTTAACCAACTAATTGTCGTGCTGAGCATTGAGCAATGTTATCGTCATCCCAGTAGCAGTGAGGTCACTCAAGAGAGACCCTTTAACAGATAGTTCCTCTTTAAGGGACACCAGGCAACGTTTTCGTGTTAATTAATCATCTTCGTAAGTTTTACGGGGCGAATGAAGGCTCTCTCGCCCGCCCCTAATGCCTGTAGGAAGAATATCCCACTTGCAAGTTCGGTGTATCCTACCCGCCGACCGAAGCAGGATCAGTTTACAGCACAGAGGCAGGCTAACTAAAACGCTAGAGATTTTGCAAAGCGTGTGTATAATGGCAGAGCCAGCGAAGAAGCAGCGAAAACCCTTGATGGAAGACGCAAAGAAAAGGAAAAGAGCTTCAGACTGAGCGAGGGGGAGTTTCGTAGAGAAACAGCATCAGGCTTGCCTGGTGTCCCTTTAAACACTTAACTTTTCAGGTAGCCGATAGGCTAATCATTAGCCTTTCAGACATTAGAATGTCATTATAATGCTGCTAACATTAGCATACATGCTGCAACACAGGTATGAAATATATTATGTTTTAGTGACCTTGTTGTTTCTATTAACATGAATTGTTTATAGGCAACATCAACTTAGTCAAGGCATAAAAAGCCCTGTATATCCTCATTAAGTACTTAAACTTTTGAACTAGCCTGGTGTCCCTTTAATGAAAAGATTCGGAAAGACGGAGAAAGCAAAGAGAAGAGAGAGAGAGAGAGAGAAAGAGAGAAAGAGAGAAAGAGAGAGAGGACACAACAGCAGTGACAACACACATTTAGACATGTGACATGTACTCATAAGCATGCACACACACACACGCACACACACACACACACACACACACACACACACACACGCTGTGACATGTACTCATAAGCATGCACACACACACACACACACACACACACACACACACACACACACACACTGTGACATGTATTCATGGGCATGCACAAAAACACAGACATGCCCACACAATGTATGCATCACACACACACACACACACACACACACACACACACACACACACACACACATTGAAAGACTTTTCTTGAAAGACACACCCTTAGCCCCCAGGGTTGTAGGTAAAATGTCATCACACCTTAAAAGGGCTTCAATGAATTGTAGGTACCCTTTGAGGCCTAGGCTATTTCAGTGTAATTTTACTATTACAGTAAGCTCATTGTAAGGGCCATCTGTTAGGCTATATAGTTTTCAACACAGTATAGGCTACCCATATCTGAAAAGTATGATGTGATCATGCTTGTAATAATATATAATACAAAATACTAAAAGATTTCTATAGTTATTTTTTGCAAGGTGTTACTCAGTTAAGTGAGGTGAAACCTGACTAAGAGAACACTGACTTGCACAATAATCCTCTCTTGAGCCATCACTGACTGGATGTAAAAGTTGCAGAATAACATGGAATTATAAAAGCAGATTACAGATTAAGAAATGTCACACTTTTCTCTCTGTTCTTCCTCTCATGTAGCATTTGATAATTTGATCAGTGTTCTTTTTAACCCTTAAGGTGCCACAGGTTTTTTTTCAAAACGTTTGATTTTGACATCTTCATTTCAAAAGGCTATATCTTAAAAGTGATAAGAGATAGAGACTTTCTGTAAATTAGAGAAATATTAAGAATGACCCAAAGTTTATGTAGAGATTAAATGTTTATATCTAATTGGCATATTATGACGTCATATGGCGGCGGCCATCTTGGATTATAGAATTTTCATGAAAAGTTGCATGAATGATAAAATGCACCACTTCTTTCCCCCCAAAATGTCCCTCACCTTCTGTATGCTATATTGCACAATACTGAATGCTCAGGTAAATAGTAAGTAGTAAACATACTGCGTAAATCATTACTAATAAATTTTTGCTGTAGAGATTTTCCATTTACTACATACAGTAGGCACTCTGATTCCATGTATGGGGCACATATATATTATTCAGATGACACACAAACACAAGTAGACAAGACCTGTTTAGTTCAAAAGCTCACTTGCCACGGCAAGGTACAGACCAGGAGTGAGATGACGAGACAAGACAAGAGACAATGTTAGTATTTTTTTTCTTTTTGTTGTTTTTGTTGATGTTTTTTTTGTTGTTTTTTTCTTACAGCAAAAGGCCTGCTACATAAAAAAAAATGTCAGCCATTTATTAGTAATGATTTGCACTGTTCATTTGCTATCTATTTCCCTGACTATTTAGGACATACAATACATGTTCTTTTTTGTGTGTTCATGTCCTTGTGATGTGTGTGTCTTTGTCAGCTGTAGAGATAATGACTCCCTATCCCTATCTATACAGGGCCGGCATTCCCATCATCTTGTGATAGACTATGCATGGCCTAATGGCTCCCCTGCCCCGTGTCACCACCTCTGCTCCTGCTGCAGCAGGCAGCATGGCCAGATCTGCCTAGCCGGCGCCAAAGTGGAAGAATTTGCGCAGCTCGGACTAGGCCTACTGTCATTCTCATTGCGACTCCCCACACTGCCTCTACGTCCCCCCTAACTGTCCACTTCGACCTCTTCTAAAATACCCAGTGGCATTAGACAAAGGCTCCACCACGTTACTGTCACCGCGATTGCGGAGAGGCACACGGTCAGAAGACAGAAGCTAGCGCTACATGGACATTACCTCCAGCCTCGTTCGCCACACCACTAACACCCTGCTAACTTCCCGATTAACACTCCGACCCCGTGAAACATTATTCCCACCACTGACATTGGGCAAACGATTCAACGTTTGTGCTTGGTGTAAGCTAAACTCTCACTTTGTCCAGCTGCATCATTGCAAGGCAGGGACGCATCTGAAGCCTCACTAAACGAATCACCGTCATTTTCTGAAGGCATATATTCCCCTTCAGAATCAGGCTCCGGTAATTGCACGCACTGATCCGAGGTGTCCTGTTATAGGCCACGGAATTAATGGACGAGAGCGAGTGGCAAAAAACTCCGCCCGAGTCCATTAATTCCGTATAACTGGACACACCTCGAAGGCCGTTATCCCGCTTATCACCCGGTTGCCACTGTAAAGCAAAGGAAACACGCGGTTCCGTTTAAAAAAAAGCTCACTAGTTCAGCTTGTTGTACAACTTTCGTTGGCCCTATAACAGCGATAGCATGGACAGTTAGCTTGTTTACAGTTGATTCCATTGTTGCGAAGCCTGCAACCAAAGATTCTAGAGCGCTACAACCGTCGTCCTACTATGGTTGTTATAGTTACCATTCATAAGCATTTATATGGAACGGTGTTTTATTATAGAGCTGGTAAGTCCCGCCCATCCGCTAAACCCTCAGTGGACCTCTAGATTGAAAATCAATGCAATGCAATGCAAGTGAATGTGACGTCAATGCAAGTGAATGTGAGAAAATAATTATTTTCTGGACCCGTTTGAATTGTGCCATGAATGTGAACATATGTTGTCTGTGAATTTTTAATATAAATTTTCATGTCACGAGTTTGACAGTATATTATATGATTCTTCGGCTATCAGTTGTGGAAAAGACATAACGAGAAAGACTACATGTCGCCTGTGACGTGAGCTAGCTCTAATCGCTAACATTAACTGAGATGCTAGTTTTTGTAACGGCAGGAATAAACACATGGTAACAAAAATATTCGAAACATGTCTAGCTTCACTCAACACATTAACACTATGATACAGTGTGATTGTAAAGTTGTATGGTTCACTGTGTTCAAAGTCGATCTTAACCCTCTACATCTCGACCAACTGATGGTTGTTATGGGAAACTAGTTAGCTGTGGTTTAGCGGAAAGTTGTAATCCACAAAGTGCTCTCACACAAAGTTTAACCGCATCAAACTTCTACCCGCTCAATTGTAGCAATCTTTACACGAAAATGTATATTAAAAATTCACAGACAACATATGTTCACATTCGTGGCAAAATTCAAATGGGATCAGAAAATAATTATTTTCTCACATTCACTTGCATTAACGATTTTTCAATCTAGAGGTCCAGTGGGGATAGCGGAAAGGGCGGGACTTACCAGCTCTATTCAGAATTAATAGTCACCCCACCAGCCAGTCAAAAAAGAGTATTTCTTCTCTCCGGGTGAAAATACTATATATTTTTCAGGGGGGCATTTGATAATCTCAGGGTAGCTTCAGCCCCCCCAAAATAGGCCTAACAACGCCCCTGGCCTGCAGGTGTATAGCTGTTATTAGACAGTTATTACCAGCATTTATAGAGAACAATACACACAACTTGGAATAGGTCAGCTTATACCCAGTGGCTATACTACACAACCTGGGTGGCATCCTGTAACATAAACCCTTTCATCCCGACAACACAACAGCCGGCTAGTTTACACACATACATAACAAGTCACTCACCGGTGATTAACACATAACATTAGGAAGCTTACCCAGTATCTTAGCCGTACATTTCTCCATAATGCACTGCATGAAGGCATAACAGTAACACATTTCCATGTCAGCATGTCCAAGCCACGCTACAATATCTATGGTGCGTACCATTAGGCTACTTAGCTACGAGTAGAGGAACAGACAAATCCCCTGTGCCTATTGATGAGGCCAATTGGGCAGGGATAGAAGGTGGCATGGGGTGAGTAGGCTAAAGGAGCAAAAACGGATGTATCTATTTAAAAAGTGTCATAACTTAGTCTAAGGTGCAATTGTTTTGGTTTGAATATCGTTTAAGTATAAGTAAGTAAGTATATATACTCTTTTGATCCTGTGAAGGAAATTTGGTCTGCATTTATCCCAATCCGTGAAACACACTCAGTACACAGTGAGGTGAAGCACACACTAATCCTGGCGCAGTGAGCTGCCTGCAACAACAGCGGCACTCGGGGAGCAGTGAGGGGTTAGGTGCCTTGCTCAAGGGCACTTCACCCGTGGCCCACTGGTCAGGGTTTGAACCGGCAACCCTCCGGTTACAAGTCCGAAGCGCTAACCACTAACCACAGCTGCCCCTTATGATCACATAAGATAAAAAATGATATGGCCTTGTATAGCCTACAATATATTATACTAGTTGACACTAGTTTGTAGCAGCTAGTAGTTAAGCACTATCCTAGTTCAACATAAAAAGAACACAGGGGCATGTCCCCTTCAAAGTATATTATGGTTATGACCTTGTCCTGGATACCGTCCCATTCTAGATACAATCTTAGCCACATCCTGGTGCGTACCACATGCTAAGATGGCTGTGCATACCATAATGTTTATTTCTGGTCGATAGGTCAGACTTGGTTGTTGATTGGCCACTGTGGCTAATTCCCTACCTATAACACAAGGACTATAACACTCTTGTGAATCTGAAATGAAGAGAAAGGATAGAGGAACACAGAGAAAGAGACAGTGAGAAGTAGAAAGAGAGAAAGAGCTCCAGAGGCAAGGATATAAGGAGTCTGTCAAGAGCAAGAGTATGAAGATAGAGACAGACAGTGAATCTGAGAGGTGAGAGAGAGATAGAGAGAGAGAGAGAAAAGAGACAATAAAAACAGCGAGAGGAAGTCGTGGACACTCTGTGTTCTTGATGGCTTATTTCTGCATTATTTTTACCAACTAATTGTCATGCTGAGCCATGCTGACGTCATCCAAATAAATGCCAGCAAAGGCTGACGTAACAGGCCAAGAGAGGCCCGCTAAACAGCAGGAGAGCTGGATACTCTAGAGGCAAAGATGTAAAGAGCTTATGAAAGCTAAAGGATGAAAGATTGTGGGAAGGGTATAGGGAGAGATAGTGAGAGAAAGAGAGAGCGAGAGAGAGAGAGAGGTGAAGTGTGACAGAGAGAAAGGAGGGAAAGAGAGAGAAAGGGAGAGAAAAAGAGGGGAAGAGAGAGGAAGAGAGAGAGGTGTCCAGCTGCTGTGGCGGTAGCGTCTGTTGGCTCGGTGGGAGTGCGGCCGCCTCGCTGTGTGTCAGGCTCCCGTTCCCAGCGGGCTCTCGACCTCAGCCACAGAGGGACACTTCCGCTGGCAGCTGCATCACACCACGTGCAGCTGAACACAAGTGCGCCTGCCATCTCTCTCTCTCTCTCTCTCTTTCCCTCTCTTTCTCTCTCTCCCTCTCTTTCTTCTCCGCTCCCGCACCACCAGACTTGCAAGTAGCTTCATCCACCAAGCAATCAGGATGCTGAACACTCTACCCACTCTCCCATCACTGACAGCCCCCCCACCCACCAGCCAGCCAGGAACCTAGGAACCTAGGATCCTGTCTACCCTACCCCCCCCCCACCCCCAGGACCGCCCTGTGGAACTGCACTGTGACTGCGCAGCCTAACGTGTTGCTGCTTTATATCAAGCCTGATATACTTGAAATGACTGCATGTCAATGTAAATATACAGTACTCACAAGCACAAGTTTAAACTTCATGTAAATGTTATCAATGTTATTTATCACTCTGCCACAATGCTGCTGCTACTACTACTCTGTCAGAAGGTTACGCTTAGCCTGGCAAGCCAGACCCACATTAAAATGTAGGGTCTGGGCACTCACCGTTCGCAGTGCTCAGTCCGAGGGGCGGGATAATCAGTTGTCTTTCAAATTCCCTCTGCACGCAATAGGACAGCGGCAGCGCTAATGAATCCCATGCGTTTCCCACCAGCGAGCTAGTTGGCTAGGCTAGGTGTCATGTCACTCTTATGTCGATACTGTCAAGGAAAGTGTAACCAAAATTTGAGACAGGGAGGGTGAAACAAGAGACCCCCCCCCCCTTGTATTTATTGCAAATGTACGTTGTATACATAGCCATATTCTACTGCTCTTCATTCTATTCTTACTGTTCTGTTTTTATTCTTCTATGTTTTTTTTGTTTTTTTTTATATGTTAAGTGAGTGTTGTACTTTGAGGGCAAAGATTAACCAAGGTCCAATTCCTTGTTTGTTTACACAAACCTGGCCAATAAAGCTGATTCTACAATGTAAACTCTTTAAATTCATTAAATGTCAAAAATATGCCTAAATATATCAGATCATGTTTTCATGGTGGTGTGTAATTAATGACAGGAAGTATATAAACTGGTTCTCCAAAATGTTATCTGTTTATTTTATTCCTCAGATGACTTATCTCTGACACCTGGTGGAGAGAACTATCTGGCAGGCTGGTCCATATTACAATCTAAAGCTCACTCTTCTTCCAGCTTTGTCCTTTTAGTCACAGAAAATTATTATATTCTCCAACAGTATAAAGAAACATTACATTACATTTCATTTTTGTACACAAAATAATTGTTTACCAAAAATTAGCACCATTCATGAGGACATACAGTATTTTGAGAAGAGAGGACAGATGGGCCTGGAGAGAGTGGACTGATAATGGCAGAGTAGAGACCCATAGCAGCGTATTAGTCTGGCATCACGTTTGTTATTCTCATATTTTTGTACAAATACATCTCTAATAACAATGCAGTCACTTTGTCTTCATATAAGTTAAAACGTTAAAATCAATATAAAATGTGGAGGAAAACAAACAAAGAAAAAAAAAAATAAAACAAAGTATAGGGTGAAACAGAAAATGCCCTGTAAAAATAATAACAATTATTATAATAACAATGATAAAAACAATATTGCCATATCTTTACAGCTGTAGCCCCACCTCATTTGTCTCTGTAGCTGAAATGCTACTGGTCTCCCTACTGCCCCCTGTGGCCATTTTTGTCCCTGCACTCCTCCAGCCCGTCCTTGAGCTCGGCCAGCTGCTGCGAGTGGGTGGACAGCGTGCCGTTGATGCGCGCCAGGAAGTGGTCGGAGTGGCCCTCGAGCTCGCCGCGGATGCGCTCCAGCTCATCGGCCATCTCGGACAGGCCGCTGCACTGTCCCTCGACCTGGGCGACGCGGCTGTCGACGGCCAGCACCTCTTTCTGGACGCCGAGCGCCGTGCTGCGGCATCCCTGGAGCTCCCCAGCCAGCCGGCGGCGCAGGCCCTGCAGCTCGCCCTTCAGCTGGATGAGGCGGCGCTCGCCCGCGCCCAGCATGGACGCCTGCCGGCCCACCAGCTGCGTGATGCCCTGCACCTGGTTGGCCAGCCGCTCCTCACGCTGCGTCCAGGTGGAGTTGGCCCGGCCCACCTCGCGCGAGATCAGGCTCACTGAGTCGCGCAGGCCCTTTAGCGTGCGGTTGACCGAGTTCACGTTGATCTTGAGGAGCGTGATCTCGCCCTCCACGCCGGCGGACTCCTCCGCCTCCACGATGCGCGTCAGCAGGCCCTGCAGCGTGCCGTTCAGGCGCTCCAGCTGCTCGGCGTGCGTGTCCAGGCGGCCGGACACCCTCTTGTCCACCTCCTCGCAGTCCTCGTCCGTCGCCCCTGTCCCTGTGCTCGTTCCAGTCCCTGTCCCAGTCGGGCGGCTGCCGTCCTCTCCCTCACCGCCCGTGGAAGAGCCGGGTGTGCAGGAGGACGTGCAGAGGAGCTCCAGGTCGGTCAGCTGCTTCTGCACGCCGTCCAGGTCGGCCTCTACGCGCCTGCGCACCGACTCGATCTCCGTCTCCAGCGCCGGCACCACGTGGCCCTCCAGCAGCGCCGGTGCTGTGGCGTTGCTCAGCTCCTCCACGGCCACGAACAGACGCTCCTCCAGGGCCTTCAGCTTCTCGTCCAGCAGCGTGTTGAACCCGTCCAGGGACGTGGGCACTCCACCGGGCGGCGCCAGAGGCTGACCATCTGGGCTCCCCGCGTCTGGCGGCGGCAGGCCCCTCTCGGTGGTGTTGATCCGGCCCTCGATGTCCTCCAGCCGCGTCTCCAGGATAGCCTCGATGTGGATGGTCTGGTCGGACAGCGCCACCTGGAGCTGGCGCTGGGACTCGGTCAGGCCCTTGACGGCCTCCTCCAGGAGCAGCACACGCTGGGACAGGCCGCTCACCTGACCACAGCAGCTCTCCGTCAGTGTCAGGCCCTGGATCTGCTCCTGCAAGTGGCCCAGCTCTTTGCGGAGGCCGGTCTCACGGCCGTCCAGCGACTGCTGCATCTGCTCCTGGCCGTCCAGGTGCTCGTTCTGGCACTGCTTCTGCACCTGAGAGTGAGGAGGGGGAGAGAGGGGTCAAAGGGCATCACACACAGAGTGCAACCAGGAAGTGAACTCGTCTACTCTATACTATTTTTTTTGTGTTAATGTTGTAATTGTCAAAGTAATAATGCAGTCACTTATATTAATTAAATGCAGTAATTACTTAACCAATGAGAATACGGTAATATTATCTGAGTTCATGGCTTGTTCATGAGCAATGACTGAGAGAATATTTTATTAGTTGACAGGTAAAAACCATAAACGTTCACAATTTTACATTTCTTTACCCATGTTTGATACATTTATCAACAGTTATTAACATTGACTTTTGGTAATTAGTTTAATTTTGCTGTTGAATTCCGAACTGGCCCAAGTAGTTGCAGTAGATCTGCACTGGGAACCAAGGCTGCAGTTCCATGCAGTTCCTGATTCCACAGACACCTGCCCCTCACCTGCCCGATGCGGTAATCACAGTGTCCCTCCATCTCCAGCAGCCTTTTCTCAAAGCCGTCCAAAATCTCGGCCCGCACTCCCGCCAGCCTGGAGTCCACCATGTCCTCGAGCAGCCTCTGGTTGACCACCCCACCCGGTATGGGCCGGCCTGTGGCCGCCTCCAGGAGCCTCTTGAGCTGGCCGTCGTGGCCCATCACCATCCCGTGGATCTCATCCAGCATGTCGCTCTTGACCCGCAGCTCGTCCTTCACCTCCGTCACGCGGCCGACCAGCTCGCCGTAGCCCAGGAAACCGCCGCCGTCGGTGCTGCTGCCGCCGCTCAGGCCGTCCAGGTTGCCGTCGGGGATGACCCCGAAGCCCACGGAGGAGTCGGGGGTCAGGCGCGGCGGGGAGCCGCTCAACAGGGTGGTCAGGAGCTTGTTGGTGTCGTCCCGGAGTGAGACGCGGAGACGATTCTCCAGGCCCGCCACCATGCCATTCAGCGTGTCCAGACCCTGGGACAGACGCCGCAGGTCGTCCTCCATGCGGTCCAGACGCTCGCCCGAGACACCCACCTTAGGACCTGCAGGAGAACGGCAGAAAGAGGAGAGGAGATAAACGAAAATGAGGACAGAACATCTGGCAAAACAAAGCAATTCTGATTTTAAAAAGATCCATATGAGAAATATGTTGATTTATTATGTGCATTAGGCTCTGGAGGACAAGAGTTGGGGCATGTACTGTATGCAAGAGCAAAGTTGGCAGATGCAGAGAGAACAACATATCAAACATAACTTTTAACTTAACATGCCATGGTCAATGCTATATCCCATGATTTCATTTTTGTTCAATGCTATATCCCACGATTACATTTCTGGAACATCACTGAGGTTGCTATGGCAATTACAGATCATGGATAACGACGGTGTAATATCACCGGAAATAATCTATCTATGAGAAAAAGCTGTAATTTCATGAAACATTATAAAGACTGTCATGGCAATTGCAATTAATGGACAATGATGCTATTATATCATTGGAGATAATCTATCATGAAAATGTGTCATAGTACATAGCATCTGCCATCTGTTCAGGACCTGCAGGTTATATTGGTCCAGTGCCTGAGGCAGAACTGGGGTGTCCCCACTGAGGAAATTGTAATTGTATAGCTCTTGGGGACAATATCTTTGAATAGCTATTTGTGAAAGTGTATTATGTGTATTATTAAGTATTGAAGAAAAAAAGAGCACATGCATTGTGAAAAATATCAACACACCCAACATAGCCTGAGTGAAGTCATCTTGTTGCTTTGACTGAGTTCAGTAATGTCAATGTGTCATATCACTTTTATTACACTGAACCAGTGGTGTAGTCTAGTTAGCGCTAGTGGGTATACTGTGATCAACCCCAAATGTATCCTTGCCTATTTTAAGTGGGTATAATGAAATGGTGATGCCTTTTTAAGTGGGTATACTGCATCGTCCTGCGTATCACGTAGACTACTGTACACCACTGCACTGAACTAGACACTACATGTTCACATAACTAAATTCAGCCAACGAACAAGATGACTTGGCTGAGCTATGTTGTGTGCATGCCATCCCATCTTGTTTTCCTCCTTTTCCTTTAAAAGGGAGATTTCTGTGGTGCTACCAGACTGGTCACCCCATGCATGGAAAAGCACTAAGGGGGAGTTTCCAGCCTTACCATAGTTGGGGCCTCCAGATGGCAGCTGGCCCGTGGGGACCTGTGTGCGCCCATCGGGCTGCCCGTCGGGCACAGGGTAGGGCTTCCCAGGCTCCAGGCTCCCTCCTGGGACAGGCTTTGGCTCAGGCCCCTTGGGCTGCCCCCGGGGGTAGCCCTTCACTGCCGGCCGGGGCAAAATGCCCTTAAAGGGGGGCATCATGCCATCGGGCAGCGAGGCGGGGCCATCGAAGCAGTTCTCCCCCGTGTAACCAGGGCAACAGCGCCACTCGAGCTCGGTCACAGTCTTGTAACCCACCTTGTACTTGGGCTTGAAGAATGTGCGGTACCTGTATGCACACACACACACACACACACACATACACAGAGAGACACACACACACACACACACACACACACACACACACACAAAGACAAATACAGACACACACATTGCAACAAATCAATGAGAGTCTACATGCTGTTGCACCACTCAAAGCTAACTGGCTGGTCATGATCGCTTTATTTATACTGTATTATAAGGCAATGAGGGGATGAAATATTTTGCTGGATTAGCAGCCTTTGCAAACGGATTAGGGGATTTGGGCTAAGATTACCGCAGGCTGAGCATGACACTCATGCCTGGTTCTCATCCGGGCTTCCCCGTAACGATGAGCTACAGACCCCTGTGGACTTAAAGGGCTTTCCCCCTGACCTCAGCCAGCAGTGGTGCATGTGTGTGTGTACTGTATAAGTATAAGTATACTCTTTTATGATCCTGTGAGGGAAATTTGGTCTCTGCATTTATCCCAATCCGTGAATTAGTGAAACACACTCAGCACACAGTAAACACAGTGAGGTGAAGCACACACTAATCCCAGCGCAGTGAGCTGCCTGCAACAACAGCGGCGCTCGGGGAGCAGTGAGGGGTTAGGTGCCTTGCTCAAGGAAACTTCAGCCGTGCCTAATGGTCGGGGTTCGAACCGGCAACCCTCCGGTTACAAGTCCAAAGCGCTTACCAGTAGGGTGTGTGTGTGTGTGTGTGTGTGTGTGTGTGTGTGTGTGTGTGTGTGTGTGTGTGTGTGTGTGTGTGTGTGTGTGTGTGTGTGTGTGTGTGTGTGTGTGTGTGTGTGTGTGTGTGTGTGTGTGTGTGTGTGTGTCAGACATGGGGGACTCGAGTCACATGACTTGACTCGAGTCAGACTTGAGTCACATTTTTTAGGACTTGAGACTTGCTTGATCAACATGTATAAAAGACTTGACTTGACTTTGACTTGCTATTCATGACTTGAGACTTGACTTAGACTTGAGACAAATGACTTGACTTTTTTTTTCATAGATATTAAGGAGTTAACTTTACGATTTTAGAAAATCTGCTTAGGTGCTGTTGCATGTGTCACGCGAGCGAACCTGTCATTGTTACCAAGTGACGCGACAGACCAACAGCAAGTGCCAGATCAAATGAGACAGACTGAGGTAGGCTAACTTGCAAATAGGCTCTACGTTTATACCAAAACATAATAATGTTTGGCTACACAGATGAAGTATCTGACAACTCAAAGGAGAAATGAACAGCAGTCTGCAAGTGTGCAAATTAGCGACATAACCACCACCACGTTGATTTTCATCCGTCAGAAGTTAGTCGTGTTAGAAACCTAATGTCAAATTTGAGCCATGTTAAGAGTTGGCTTTGAATCTATTATGCTTTTTAGTTAACGCCATATTAGGTTAAAATGTGTGAAATGGCAAAGTGAAACATTTTCTTGTCTAAGTTTAATCTTGATATGCTAGCGAAAATGTTGCAATGTAACCTAAAGTAAGCACCTCTCTTTCTCCCTCCCTCTTAAACACGTCCCTGTTCCATACGTTACAGTCTAGTAACAACAGTAAGTAGGCCTAGCTAACTGCCAGCAATCAGCATAGAAGAGTAGCTTACTTCATATGTTTATGTATATTATGTATAATATGATATAGCATTGACGGCCCCAAATCCTCCTAAAACCCATTACGCTTGTCAAAAGTTTGGCAGTGACGTCGGTGGCAGCGTTTGATTAATTGATTACTTTTTCAACATTATTGGGTCCTTGGAGATGTGACAGGTCAGGACAGGTGTAACTTGAACTGTTTGAATATATTTTCATGATTTGATGTAGCCCAATGTTTCTCAAACTTTTTCAGACGAAGGACCACTTAACCAATAAAAAAGAAACCCATGGACCACCTAGCTAAAAAAGATTAGACCTACTTCAACAGTATATTAGCCTACACAATAGGCCTACCCACTGAACCACCTTGCTTATTGTCTTTGCACTTTGCTTATTGTGTCAGAGGATTCATATGATTTAAATCATCTTACACGCAGAACTGTTTGGATTTACATATTGCAAACAACTCATCCATATTATATTTTACCACGTCTGCTCGCAGGGGATAGCTTGCGGACCACCTAATATTTGAGGCATATTGAAACAATAATAGGCTATTTTATAATAGGTCTACTTAAAATACATTTATTTTTATTTGTATACATTTCATCTTATTCTGTAAACCGTTCAGATGTATGTGGCTTGAATGAATGCAATGTCTATTTGTTTGATGCAAATAAAACTCCAGCAGTTCATAACTAGCCTATTGTAGCTTATTTTAAAATGAAAACGTGGTTAAATCATTATGAATTTGTATGATTTGGCTATGACTTGACTTGCTTGACCCAAGCTATGACTTGACTTGACTTGCTTGATTGTCACAGAAAATGACTTGAGACTTGCTTGTGACTTGACTCCCACCTCTGGTGTGTCTTTCTGTGTGTGTACTGTAACCTTTCCTCTCCAAGTTTAACAATATCTAGACAAATAAGATCAGATGGCTGCTCCTAATAAGTAAAGTATATATTCAGATGTTGAAATGGGTATTCATATTACAGAGGGATTATGTAGAAACAAAATAATATAGAAACAAATGTAACCATCACAAGTTATCAATATTTTATGAGATAAAAGATAATTTACTCATATTATTTTGCATTATATTATAGACGTGTGTCTAAACATGTGTATAAATGTGTATTTTCTACTGATTCGCATAAATGTTTTCAGGATGCATCGGTCAAAGTGTCAAAGCCCCCTTGTGTCCATTATGTAAGCTACCACCAGGGGGCAGCATTAGTGTGCAACATGAACACCATACGGACTCAAATAAAGTCTCTGACTTAACAAACCAATGGCTGCACATGACTGCAGAGTGCAAATAACTCAAACCATGAAAACATTTCCATGTGCGTTTTCATCGACATCTATTGTCTTACGTCTGGTGTTTATAATAGTTTTGCATGTTGTGCATGGTAACCTCCCTCCCTATAGCAGACCCTATACCTATAATAGGGCAGTGTTGGGATAATAAAAATAAAAAAAACGATGGTTTCACAGTCTCTTGTGGTTTGTGCAATGTGAGTTTCATAAGGTCATACTCATCACTTGTTATATGTCTTGGCCGGACCATTTAACAAGCTGTTAGTGTGACCACCACCCCAGCCCAAAGCACAACCCCCCCCCCCCCCCCCCCCTTTTTTTATTGTATCGCATAATATGTCATCACATGTGCGATGGGCCTGTCCAAAAAAATGCTAGCGAGCGAGAAAAAGGCAAACGCCTTGGTGGGATTTCTTACATAAGCACTGGACACTTCTGACCCCAGATACACTTGGTGGTGTACTCTGCCTTCACGTAAGTGGCCATCCCATCCTGCATGGTGCATGTGATGTTCTTCTGGACGATGTAGGCGCAGTGGTTTCTGTGGAGGAGAGATAGTCACAGAGAGACAGAGAGAGTTACATACGGTGAAATGTTTCTGCAAAGAAGAAGAAGTAGAGAGTCAATAACAGGATGTCCCGTGCTGGCCTTGCCAATAATGAGGTCTTGAAGGACTGGACGTCTCAGTCCAGCACTAAATGAGATGCATCAGCCCGCGCAGCTGTGCTTTCATATTCGCGAAGGGCGTTTGAAATGGGAGACGACCGCCAACACTGCTCATGCAGATCGGCTTCGCCGCGCCAAGCATCTTTACTCCCGGAGCAACGCACCGCCCAATCCAACAGTTTGCTTTTCTCATCCAAAAGTGCAACTATAGCAACTAGAGGGAGGGAGAGAGAGCGAGATAACTTTGTACTCGGCCCAAGTTGTGAGGAAGCAATGATGTTATTGTATCTCTTCTCCTATTTCTCTCAGATGTGAGACGTTGCTGAGATTCATGGCTAAACAATGGAGTGCGTTGACGTCTCCGACGGCCACCCGCCAGATGTTTGCAACCACTGCAAATGTGGACGGGAGAAAACGTGTGCACTCCAAACAGCTCCGACAGAGCGCTGACATTAACAGAAGCTGTCAACCTATAAAAGAAATACCTCTAGCCAATCCACTAGTCGTTATTGATGTCGGCATGCACAAGCATCTGTGGCAAGAAGAGTTTGCGCACACTTTAACCTCCGCTGTTTACAGAGCAGTTAAGCGTAGCTCCAGGGAGTTCGGGCCAAGAGGCCGTGACAGAGGTCCTTTCATGCCGGCCACATATGGTCTCTGACACAGCACGCTATTCAAGAAGCCAAGGCCCTGCCAAGCGATCATCTCCAAGGTGATCTGCCACTTAAGCATCAGGACAACTGGGCCAGCTCTAGTTCCACTTAAAGCAGTGAAATGTTTGGAAAATTAGATACCAAAACCTCACATTACCAATGGGCATACCTTTACAACAGGTACATTCTTTATACTTCAAATGTAGACATATTTCCATTCAATTTGTGTGCACTGTAAAAAAAAAAGATTAGTGTAATCAAAATAGCTCAGGAAAGTAATAAACTTAACACTGTATGTTCACAAAACTTCTCTCAACTAGAGGGACAAAATGACTGGCTTGTGTTAAGTGCACTAAATCTCTCTGGTGCTTTGAGCACTTTGTTCCACAGATTTAGCCACAGGGCACACAAAAATTGAACAAACACCAAATATGTTGTCATACTTTGCTTGTTGTGTTGATGAATTGTTGAATTGGTATTTTGGTGTTTAAGCTTTCTAACTCTAATAGTTCACCCCCGTTGACCCATCAAGCTGTCTCTGGAAGATGTTAATGCATTCTAGGAAGGAGTGAGTGCACTGCCCTATTACTCTCTCTGAAGAGCGCCGCTGTCCTCCCAAGTGGACACTAATGTTTATTGGGAGGCTGCGCAGCACTGGACTCTGTTGATCCCATGCTAATCGATAACAGCTTGTTTTCAAATGTGATGGTCTGCCCACAAAACAAACACACACACACACACACACACACACACACACACACACACACACACACACATACACAAACACACACACACACACGCGCACACACACACACACACACACACACACACACACATAATAATGCAGACGGCATCACACTTAGCTCCTGAGCTGCTCTTCAACACATGGTTACCACTGCTTTTAAAATCATACCATAAAATCGAAGCTAGTTTTATCAGAGCCGTTTCCTCCCCATAACGGCTGGATTTATTGACGGTATAAAGGTCCTTTATGACCTGTTGTCTGTTTAATTCGGGAGAAGCCAAGTTTTTCTGATGCGCGGCGGTGGGGGTGATTGACGGTCGAGTGGAGCGACTCGGCGGGAAACAGGGAAAAGGGTCTGGCGTTCTGGCTGGGCTCGACCTGAGGGGGTTGAAAAATGGTCAGGGATCCGTGATTTGTTTGTCAGGTGCACAACCGGGGAGTGTGACCTTCATACTAAAAACCTAGCCTTTGAGCAAGAGGAATCCAGATGTTCAGTGCTGAAAGAGTCCGTCCGACTCTCCTACTCTACACACACACACACTCATGTGCAGACACATACACACACACGCACACACACACACACACACTCATGTGCAGACACATACACACACACGCACACACACACACACACACACACACACACTCATGTGCAGACACATACACACACTCGCACACTCACACACACACACACACACACTCACGTGCAGACACATATGCACACACGAGTGCACACACACACACACACATACCCACTCATGTGCAAATACATACACACACTCGGACATACACACACGCCTGCAGACACATCCGCACACACGTGCACACACACACACACACACACACACACACATACACACACAAACACGTGCAGGCACATACACATGCAGACACAAAGACACACACATCAGTCACCCCCTTCCTATTAGGAGTGTCTGCCAATGTCATTTGGGCTTGACTGTGATATTTAATCTGGGCAGGTGTCTCCAGTCTTAGTGATGAGAACGACAGAGCCAACCTGGTCTCAGTGAGAGGGAGAAACGTCTGGACCACGACAGCTATTAAGGGGAAGAAAGAAAGGAGAAGAAAACAAAAGAGAGTGAAAGAGAGAATATTCGGGAGGGATGTCAACGCGGTGACAACAGAAAAACAGACAGGGAGTAGAAGTCAGAAAAACTTCACTCTGTCACCCAAACTCCAGAGCCAGAGAGGTGAAAAAAAGAAAAGATTTCCCCTCTCTCTCTCACACCACATCAGATGATGAGGACATCACAGAGCAATTAGTACCTTGTCAAGTTCTTCAGGCAGTAAGAACAGCTCACCAGGCCCAGATCCGGCCACAACCAGATAGCAGCAGCCAGTGAGGGAGGATTTCTGTGTGGTGCTTATGCGCTAGACAAAATGTATGCGTGTTTGTGTGTGTGTATGCATGTGTATGCATGTGTGTGTTTGTGTGTGTGTGTGTGTGTGTGTGTGTGTGTGTGTGTGTGTGTGTGTGTGTTTTGTATGTGTCAGACAACTTGCCAGACAAGCTTCATCTGTTTGCCACCAAGACCACACAGTATGAGACACAAGAGACAGTGTGGATTATAAATGAGAGGGATTTCCAGTGAGTGGGTGTATGTGTGTGTGTGTGTGTCTTTGGGGACTGAATGTGTGTTGTTCAGCTGTCATCTGCAGAGTGTGAGGTGTATGTCTCTTTTATCATTTGGGATAAGGAACCCTCATCACCAGCACAAATGGACTGAGAGTGACGAGAGTCCTCCTACCACATCAAAAACCACACACACACACACACACACACACACACACACACACACACACACACACACACACACACACACACACACACACACACACACACATACAATCTGACAACATTCCCTCTATTGACCAGAGATGGTGGCTCCATCTCTGTGCCACTGAGCTCACTGTGAATATTGCCAGGGTTGGGTTACGGCTGCCAGAGCCTGTCCAGCTGTCCCGGAGGGAAAGCGGAATTTTCTGTCGGGGCTCAAATGTTATTCCAGGGAATCTTTGCCCAGCCGAGCCAAAACAGCACACCTCCCATTTACTTCCCTCTCTGTCTCTCTCTTTCTCTCTCTCTCTCTCTCTCTCTCTCTCTATTGTTCCCTTCCTCTTACTGCTTTTGCACTCGCTCACACCTCTGTTAAACTGTCAGCTGAGGCTTGTATCTCAGGGAGCCATTTCTGAGCACCTGCAGCAGCCAAAGTGTGATCCTCTCTCCTATTTATATATATATATATATATATTAAAAAATTGGCGCTAAACGGGGAGTGAAAAACACCCAACTCTATTTCAGCTGCTTCGCCCCGTCCAAAGTTCCTTCTATTTTTTTTAAATATATTTTTTTCTCCCTTCTAATACGAAGCCTATTTTAAAAGTGCCAGGGCCATTTTTGAAATGACCTTCCATCCAAGGGCCAGACTGAATGAGCTAAGCACCTGCAGACTGATGTGATTTAAAAAGAAGCTGGAGAGTGAGAATAAGAGAAGAAGTGAAAAAAGAGAGAGAGAGAGACAAAGAAAAGAGAGAGAGAGAGAGAGAGAGAGAGAGAGAGGAGACAAAGAAAGAGAGTGAGAGAAAGAGACAAATAAAGAGAGTGTAAGAGAGAGAGAGGGAGACAAAGAAAGAGAGAGAGAGAGCGAGTGAATGTGAGCGAGTGAAAGTGAGAGAGCTGTCGCCGGTGTCTGTCTCCCTCGTCGTCTGGTCGACTCTAACGAGAGAGAATCACTCTTTCAACAGATCGTGGGGTCACTCCTGGAACGCCACGTCAGAGTGGCCTCAGTGAGGATCATTACTGTCGAGCATAAATATGGAGACACAGGGACAGAGGCCTGGACACAGACGCCACTCAAATCCTTCAGGGAAGGAGAGTGGACTGGGTTGAGTAAACATCCCAAATGGGCTGCCTATTACACAGAGAGAGAGAGAGAGAGCGGGAGACCAGAGAGAGAGAGGGAGTTGAGAGAGAGAGACCAGAAAGGATAAATATAGGCAGATACATCACTAGGTGGAGAGAGTTTTTAAAGACACGCAGCCTGACACATTCCAGCTGCCGGCTAAGGGGCCCTGGAGCAACTGTTTGCTGGATGGACAGAAAGATTTGGGACATCGGGATGGGAAGAGAGTTTTAGGGACACATATACATACACACGCACGCACGCATGCACACACATACACACACTCTCTCTCACACACACACACACACACACACACACATAATCCATCCATCTTCAGAAACAATGGAAAGCCCTGGGTGAGAGTGCTGTCAGATCCAGATCCATGGATTAATTTGGTCTACCATGCCTTTGTGTCTCCGTTCAAAACTCACACACTCACACTTTCAAAAACTCTGTAGCAATGTTGCCTGAGAACTCACTCCCACTCTGTGAATTACCCCATGGATGGGAGGGGAGAGGGGGTCCACCCCAAGCCCGAGCACTCAGCAGGGGTGGGGGGAACGGCACGGAGGCCTTGTGTGCATCCCGAAGAGTTAACAGGCTGATTCGGAACGTGTGCAAACACACTCAGCCATTCAACAGCTTCTCATTATACACACTAATTCCTTACGTACATAATCTGCTTTACTGCAGAAAATCCTTCCACATTTTTACAGTTCACTATTCAGAATTTTTTTTTTTTTTTTTTTTTTTTTTTTTTAAATGCTCTGAGTCTCGCCTAGCAGTCATGGGGAATATATTAAATCATGGAAGCGCTCCAAAAAATTAAGTGTTTATTAAAGTCCGAGATCAATTTCCAGGATTTTTTTTTATTATCCAAAATGCATGATGGAAATTGCACTGCATGCGTCACGAGGAATCTGTGGCGCTTGCAGGCTGAGTGAGGCTTGATGTCCGCACGAAATCTAATCAAAAACCACTCAGGCTCGTCGCACAGAAGGGAAAGAATGGACCATTGTGTGACTTTGGCAGCACTCTCCGAAAACATTTCAAAACATTAAAACAAAACGTTGACTGCGTGGCTTTTCATCCGCATCTACAGAGATGACATCAGCCTCGGCTGGACCCGCTTGGCTGGACAGTCGCACTCTTCTATAGGCTGATTCTGCGCCACCCTGATTTTTACAGATCTCACTTTGCACCTTTTAGAAAGAAAAAAAAAACCACAGATGCCTGACAGTGAGAGCTAGTCAGAGTGATTAGCGCTCAGACCATATTAAGCTGAATACCAGCGCTCGCCTTTCTAGAGGCAGAGGGAGGCTGAGTTATTGAAATGTGCCTCTAAGGATGGCTTGAGTGCAGTAGTGACCTGACCCCCATCTTGAGTTTGAAGTTGACTTCAGACTAGTGATGGATGCCGGTTGATCCATGACCTCTAGCTATCAGTAGGGCCTCTATTGCTGACACACACACACACACACACACACACACAGAGAAAGAGAGAGAGAGTGAGAGTGAGAGAAATACTCACAGGAAAACTCACAGGAAGACAGAAAATGTTTATACTAATTAATTTATTGTATTAACGCTCGTTAAGACACCTTGAGGTACCCACACATAATACACTGTCTCACACCCTCACACTTCATCTGTTTGTAATGATCTGTTACATTGTCCGTAGGCATCTTCAGACGCACTGTGCGGTAAGATGTTTGCCTGCTCCTCGTTCTCCTACATCACTTCACCAGTCCCATCCATGCCCGGCTCAGCGTTCAGACAGCCTAACCCGCTTAGACAGACAACATGAGCCCTCCTGTGGAGACAGCAGAGAAGACAGAAAGCCAACTCCAAGCAGAAGCTTTCAGCCCTCTCCTGTGAGCTGCAATCTCTTTCGGGTGAAACCAGAGCTTCCTGACAGGAGGCCACTGAGTTTCTGGTCGCAGTTTACCACTCGATTGCCATGCCAAAAACATGTTTTCGAAATTGTGAGTATTTAAAGAGGGAAGAAAAAAAAGAAATCAGCTGCCAATTTGCTGACGATTAACAAAATCCCAAGCCAGTTTTTCTTTTTACTATTTGCTTGAAAGAACTTGATTTAAGGCAGAAACATGGCAGCATTAGCTTATCTTGCTGTGAGGATGATCCTAGATTTGAAACACAGGATTGCACAACGCACACACAACTCCTGGTAAGCCTCACTCGGTACAACGCACTGCAAGCGCCTTTGAAAATCAATCTCTTTAAGACTGGATCTACTGCAGTGTGGATTGGCTCATTCAATGGCATATATAGTCAGTCAGCTATAAAACTTCAGAATAGAACTTCAGCCTAGAAGATCTGGTACAGAGCCTGGGAGGTCTCATTGACAGATTTTTTGTTGTAAATCAAGAAAACATGCACTCCTTTTAAGAAATTGTGTGCTCATTTTACTAAATTGTGCACTTACTTGACTAAATTATGGTCTGTTTTACTAAATGGTGCGCTCATTGTACTGAATTGTGCTCTCGTTTTGATTTAGTTAAACAATTGCACAATTTAGAAAAATGAGCGCACAATTTACTGAAATGAGCACCACACATCCTCTCGAAATACAAAAGAAATGACAATGCAATGACACCTCCTGGGCACTGTAATCCATAATTTTGACTGAGCTTACTCCGTCCATGTTCTTGTTTTACAATCATCATGTAGCATCATAGAATTTAAGAGAGAGAGAGAGCCATTTCCCTCTTCATTATGATCCTTGTTAACTTGGAAGTAATCAAACCAGTAGGGGGTCCAATGATACATGTTATCAAGTATTGATCATTCAATATTCAGATCATAAGAAGTGCACATACTTACAACTATCTGTAATAAATAGGTAACAATGGTCACTAAGGTCCCCATTAGGAAGTTCCATACATGGTTGAACATCCATTCCATGGCTAATACAGGTCTCTGAAGATGCATTGAAGCTGAATAGATCTAGCTCTTGTGAGGTAAGGTAGACACAATTCCACTACACACACAACTCTCAGTAAGTCTGACTTACAGTAGTTTTATGTTAATAAGCACAATCCTCTAAATATGCATTGACTTAACTGCAGCTGACCCTTGGACAGATCTGGCCCTGATATGGCCCAGGTCTGGCTGACCTCCATGGCCACCAGGGCAGAGTTGACTAGTACATCATATGGAGGGGACTGTAGGAGACCAGAAGCCAGCAAAGCCATCAGCTGTCAACGTACACAAATATGCAACTGTCAGGATGAAGTACGTATATTTTTGTCCAGCGTGACTTAAATTATGATTGTACAGATGTACAATTGTTTTGCATCCATATGTGTGCTTCAAGGGTACTGGAACTATCATCTTAGTGTTATCCACACCTTGCTCTTCTAGTTCCATTTCAGCAACAGGGCCACTGGGGTCAGATAATGGTCTTGTGTTTTAGAGCTGAGCGCGTTGGTGTGTGAGACTCCCAGCTGGACTCTCTGTCTCCTTACAGTGGGGCCTGGCCATTGTGGTCATTGTCTGAGATGTCACGACCAATGAAGGCAGCGCCACAATAGGCTCCCTCTGGGGCAGAGGCTGGAAGAAAAGCCCACGGTGTGCTCCGCTGGGAAAGACAGACAGACAGACAGACAGACGGACGGAGGCATGGAGCTGACCCACAGCCACAGAGTACACCAAGCGGACGGCATGGGGGGCAGCCTGGACCGTGGTGTTTGGATCACAAATAGTGCCGTCTGCATTCTACACTGGGTTATAATCATGTGAGTGAGTGTGTGTGTGTGTGTATGTGTGTGAGTTTGTGTGTGTGTGTGTGCATGTGTGTGTGTGTGTGTGTGTCTGTGTGTGTGTGTGTGTGTGTGTGTGTGTGTGTGTGTGTGTGTGTTCGTGTGCATACTGTATGTGTGTGTGTGTGTGTGTGTGTGTGTGTGTGTGTGTGTGTGTGTGTCAGTGAGTGAGTTTGTGTGCATATTTATAGAGAAGCAGCTGTTAACAACAGAGGACATGCCGCTCGTCATACACATACACATATAATGCATAAATAAGCTGTGTGTTGACAGTACGCTAAATGACATCAAATCTATACTCGGCTGCTTATGGTCCATGCGTACAGTCAGTCTGGGAATGCCTCTATTGTTGTGGCAGCTACTAATTGGAGATCATCTGCGTCACAGCTACAGACTTGTAAAGTAGTTTAAAAGGCAGTTAGGAAGGAGCCAGTTTCCTGTGTATTGTGATTACAGATTCAGATCAGATTCAGATACAGATCTGGATTGACATCCAGTTTGTTTGTGTGTTTGTTTTGGTTTGTTTAATTGTTCGTTTTAAATGTGTGCATCCACACTTTCCCCTGTGTCTGCGTTCAACATCACTGAAGCATCTTAGCTCTTTCATCCAGAATGCAGAGCAAAGCTCCTGAGCCGTCTGAGATTGGAAAAAGTCCCGGTTGGGTGTGGAATGCGTGGCCACAGGGGTGGGGTGGTCGCAGGGCCCATGGGGTGGGTGGGGTGTAAAGAGGAGGTGGGGGAGCAGCAGGTAGCTGAGGAACTGTCCAGATACATCCCACTCCTGGAGCAAGCCAAGCAAAAGAAGAGAAGAGAGGAGGGCGGAAGGTTCAGTGTGTGTGTGTGTGTGTGTGTGTGTGTGTGTGTGTGTGTGTGTGTGTGTGTGTGTGGTATGTGTGTGTGTAGACAAGGGCTAAGCAGAATATATTTGGTCACACATTATATTAATCAACCTCAGCCACTATACTTACTTCTTCAGTATCTATCTAAGTAGATCGATACAGAGTAAGGGTTTCGTTTAGGTTTAGGTTGGTAACTTGTAACAGTGTGCACTTACTTGAAAAGTGACAGGAGTAGTTCTTAATTAAACAAATACAGCACTACTTATACTTAGATAAACTGGGAGCAGACATGCTTTGGAGAGGGCCATACATCCCCCCACTGTCATAGTTCTCACCAACTATCTGCCTCTCTCTTTCTCTCTCCCTCTCTCTCTCTCTCTCTCTCTCTCTCTCTCTCTCTTTCTGCCCCAGTTTGATGGCTAGGGGCAGAGAACTGAGTTGCACATAAACAATGTTGTGGGTTAATGCTTTGTTAACTAATTGGCTCAGCCCTGTACTGTCCGGGTATGGTGGGAATGTGGGAAGAGAGAGAAAGAGAAGAAGAGAAGAAGAAGAGAAAGAGAGAGAAGAAGAAGAGAGAGAGGGAGAGAGAGGGAGAGAGAGAGAGTGATAGGCACAAAAAGACACAGAGGCAGCCATGGTGTGTGGAGATGAATCTTGGCAGCTATGAACTGACTGGACATATTTCACATCTCCTTTTTGCCTTTGAACAGGTAGAGCTGCCTGAGAGCAGATAACCTCTGTGGTCCAGGCTACTCCAAAACACACACACACCATCTGCGTGAGTTCACTGGTAATTGGTTTCTCCGGCGAGAGCTCACAGTCAGGGACACAGACAGAATCCAAAGCATGCCACCTCAAACATTTCTAAACCAAAGGCACAGACCACGTCTCCCCTATCAAACATTTCTAAACTAAAGACACAGACCACCTCTCCCCTATCAAACATTTCTAAACTCAGGCGCATAGAGCAATTTTACCCTATCAAACATATAACAACTCAAGGCATAAACCTCCAATTCTCTATCAAACATATTGCAGCTCAAGGCAAAGACCACCTCTCCCCGATCAAACATTTCTAAACTCAAGGCACAGACGACCTTCCCCCTATGAAACCTATTACAACTCAAGGCACAGACCTGCACATATTGCAAACATATTGCAGCTCAAGGCAAAGACCACCTCTCCCCTATCAAGCATTTTAAAACTCAAGAGCATAGATTACTCCCCGGGTCAAATACATTACAACTCAAGGCCCAAGTCATCCCTTCTCTATGAAACATGAAACAACTCAGAGCTCAGACCACCTCTTATGCCTCAAACATTTCAAAACACACCACACAGACCACCTTTCCCCATCAAACACACAACAACTCAAGGCACAGATCACAAGTCCCCTGTCAATCAGTGCAACTCTGTAGAGCTGACAGTTAAGACTTAAGTTATTTCATGCCTGCTTACAGTTCCTATAATCAATAAAAAGACAACGCTTCATTTGGTCTGCACCCCGCATGTCTAACTTCCATGTTTGTTTGTGACTCATCTCCTCTGAGCAGGTACACAGACATCAGCATGATGTGTGGCTGTCATACGCTGCTCACAATCTAGCATTTTCAAAAGGTGTGCAGACAACAACACCAGTGTCTGTCAACCAGTGGAGAGTGATTTAGACTAGACATATACACACACACACAAACACAGACGTGTGAATGTTGTTAAACATGGGGAGGCTTATACACACAGACACACACACACACACACACACACACACACATAGACAGAGACACACACACACACACACACACACACACACACACACACACACACACACACAAAGACACAGATGCAGACACAGACATACACACACCGACATACACACACACACACACACACACACACACACACACACACACACACACACACACACACACACACACACAAGGTGGTTTCTGTAAGGACTGTGAGTAGGGTGTGACTTACTTGTGACGGGTCATGGGCTTGCCAGGGTTATAGTGTGGGTTGACTCCAGTGCCCTTGTACAGGTTATATCGGTGTCCGTGTCCATAGACTGGGTTTCCATAAAAAGTTCCTTTTGCATCCACCAGTGACACACCCAACATGACCCCAAGGGTGAAAATCTGAAGAGCCCAACTGGGGACCATCATGTCCATCATCCAACTGGTCAGTAAGTCAAAGAATATAAACAAACACCCCCCAAAAAATATCTCAGAGACTTCAAATTTGGTGAAGAAGGAAGGTAAAAAATATGTTTAAAAAAGTCTCTTAGTAGTTTTGGATTCAATAACTCCAAAAGTTCACTCTCTGTGCAATTCCCTCGCTGGCTGTGATTGGCTATTTGTGTTCCTTGCAGCGTTCCCCCTCAGTGTTCCACCCGGAGCGTCTTCCTCCTTCACTTGGTCACCGCGGAGACGTGCAGCCGTGGAAACATCTGGGCTGGCATGGTCTCTCCGCCTTCCGAAGTCCTGCACACATACACTCACTCACACTCACACACACACACACACACACACACACACACACACGCGCAGCCGTGCGTGTGTGAAACACACCCCATGCAGCTAGAGGGAGCAGAACACGCAATGAGAAACAGAGAGCAGGACACACAGATCACACACTGCACAGAGAAGAGTAGGAGGTTTAGAGAGAGAGAGGAGAGGGGGAGAGAGAGAGAGGGAGAAAGAGAGGGAGAGAGAGAGGAGAGGGGGAGAGAGAGAGGGAGAAAGAGAGGGAGAGAGGAGTGAAAAAGGATAATGGAGAAAGGGAAATAAAAAAGGAAAAAGAGAGGTACAGGGGAGAGAAATAAGTTGACTGACATTGAAAGTATGACAGAGAAAGTGTCTGAAGAGAGGGCGAAAGGAGAGATAGAGGGATAGAGAGATAGAGAGAGAAGGAGGGAAAAGACACACAGCTACATACACAAATCCAGCTGAGGGATGGAGGGACCTGCTGACTGTGCTCTCGCAGGCAGACGACTGAAGGCTCTCACTCTTTCTCTCCCTCTTTCTCTCCCCCTCTCTCTCTCTCTCTCTCTCTCCCTCCCTCTCTGACCGGGAGCTTGCCTCTGCCTCTTCAAAGGGGGCAGGGAGCCAGGGCTGGGGCATTTGCATACCCCTCCCAAACCGCTGCCTTGAAATGTAATCCAAAAAGGGGACACCCAGGGAACAACCAGCCCTGTATCCCCCCACCCACTCTCTCTCTCTCTCTCTCTCTCTCTCTCTCTCTCTCTCTCTCTCTCTCTCCATCTTCCACCCTCTCACTCCAATCTGATGGAGCGAAAAAGCCATAACCATCAAAACAATCATGTTGACATAGCCTTATGATCCTTTACCTACAGTCTCCTGTTCGCTCTCTCTCTCTCTCTCTCTCTCTCTCTCTCAGGATGTAGAAAAGTAGCTAGTCAGCACTGCGGGAGAAGCCCCGGCCCCAAACTGAGACAATGTGGCTCATCTCCACATCCCTTGTGGAACAGTATTCTGACCTTTGACCCCTCCCCCCCAAATAAAATAAACCAAATATATAAAATATCCTTTTTCAGTGTCATACTTTCATTAATGCTAATCGTATTGGTTTGTGGGGCTTAGGGAGGGGGAGGGCAAGAGAATAAGAGAATGCAGATCATGGAACATGGGCAGACTATGGTTTTCTAACTGGAACACGTTCCATTGGAGAGAGGGGGTTGAGTGCATCACTGACCACGGCTACAGTGGAGGTCGTGTTTACCCATGCTTGGATCAGTCAGGCCTTGGTTTGCTTATTATTGCAACAGTAGGATGTGAGAGAATGAGAGGGCACTGGTGGGGAGGGGGGTGGGGGCAGTTGTGTCAGGGGTAATGGGGCCATATCAGTGGACGGCCAGCTCCTGCACATGGGGGGCTCATGGTGAGTGAGGTCAACATGGTTTATGTGCTTTCTCTGTAGATGTGTTGCCACAGGGAAACACAGCTGTGAGAAAAACAATAACTGCAAAAACAACGGAGGGAACTATCTCCCATCTTGACCACACACATACATACATACAAACACACACACACACACACACACACACACACACACACACACACACACACACAGGCAACCACAAAATATCTCTGTCTTACACACACAACAAACGAACAAAGTCCCTATCTCCCCCCCCCACACACACACACACACACAAATACAGACACAAGTTATCTGTCTCACACACAAATATACACATTCAGTACACACTACACACTCAAACACCTGCAGCTATGGCTTTATCAGTCTGTAGACGAGCATAACAAACTTCCAATTAACTAATGAATTCCTGGTGCTCCCTCTACACATACACACACAAACACACACACACACACACACACACACACACACACACACACTGGAGAGGAAACGCAGGTGCAGGCCATGGTCCTTTGTGTTTGTTCGCCTGTCCGCTTGGACCTCTTCCCACCTGTGTGATGGCCCAGCTCGGCCATTTACACTCCCCCGTTTGCTTTGCATCGGCATGCCACTGTCGTCAACAAAGAGACCCGGAGACAAACAGAGAGCAGAGAGCTATTCACTTCAGCCCCACAGACTAGGCAAACAGATCCGCACAGGCTGGGAGGAGGAGAGGAGGAGAGGAGGAGGGGGGAGAGCAGAGAAGAGAAGAAGAGAGAGAAGAGAAGAGAAGAGGAGAGGACAAAAGAGGAGAGGAGAAGAGAGGAGAGGAGGGAAGAGATGAGAGGAGAAAAGGAGAGGACAGAAGAGAAAAGAGGAAAAAAGAGAAGAGGAGAAAAGAAAAGAGAAGAGAAGAGAAGAGAAGAGAAGAGACAATGCATATTTGTCCTCTTTCTCTACTGTTCCGCTCTAGTGTAAAGCACTTCGTAGCTGGCCGAGTGATACTGATACACTTGACATGATGACCTTCCCAGATAAATGTCTTGAAAACATGAGTCTCTCCAAATTTCTCTCTTTTCCTGTCTCGTAGGGCGGAATACATTATCTGTTCTGTGGGATATCTGTGGAGGGAGGGAGAGAAGAGAGAGAAGGGGTGCCATCTGGTTGCTGTGCGTTTTCTGTAGATTAACATCTGATCCGTCGCTCCCTAACCCCAGAGAAGACTGTTAACCGACACACATTTCCACGTATGGTGCCGTTTGTTTTATAAATAGATGACAAGACGTCTGCATTGACACTGTTTCTTTACGCAAGCTCTGAGGCCCAGATCATTTAACATGTGGAGTCGTCAAGGTTTTTTTTCTTTATCTTAAAGGAACAACGCCTGAAGCCAGAGAGAGAGAGAGAGAAAAGGAAAAGATCTTATTCCCTCCTTCCTGTGCTGTTCCTCACCCATCTTTTGCAAGGGCCGAGAGAAAGAGAAAGAGAGAGAGAGAGAGATAGGGAGGGAGAGAGAGAGAGGGAGGGAGAGAGAGAGGGAGAGATGACAGGGAGTGAGGCCGGCTGACACTCGAATGAGAGGAGGAAATCACGTTTCTTGAAAATGTGTCTCTTCTGGCGCGGTCGCCTCCTGCGAGGGCCGTTTATCTCCGGGCGGCCGGGAGGGAATGATCGCTGACAGCTGTTTAGAGATAGTCCCTACACACCAGGTACTCAGGAGCAAGCCAGAGGGGGAGAGGAGCTATAGCCAATCACACGCTCATTTTAGAGGGGGTATTTTACCCAGCTGCAGGTGTCTTTACCCGTGATCATCTCACACCGGTATTTGCATAAAAGCTCTCTCTCACACACACACACACACACACACACACACACACACACACACACACACACACTGAGCACTTTCTCCTTCACTTTCACATTTTTTCATTGTTTACTCCTTACTGCCAAAGAGGTAAGCAATTAGCGGCATCAGAAACAGCATGGCAGTGGTTTTGAAGCGATCCCACAAAATCCACTCTGGCTCACAGGGCATCTGTTTAATTGCGGCCAGGCTCGTTCTAATTCGGCAATTTTGCAGTAGATTAGTTAAATATGTGGCTCCGCAATTCCCCTCTGTTTTTGGGCACGCTGTATGAGAACATCTGTGAGCGCTTTGTGATAAGCGCTCTTATCTTGCATCTCCACGTGGCTTTTATCTTACTGGACGTAATCTTTTGAAGTGTTTGGAAAAAGAATAAAAACCTGGTTTCATTGACATATCTGCTCTGTGTGCTGTGCTCTCACCTCTAGAAAATGTTAATATTATGCAGATAAACATATTTGTGGAGTGCTCTTTCTCTGATCTCGTAAACACAGCATCAGATGGCCACATAAAAAGGCCGAATGTGATGAAGCAAAAAAAAAAAATCTGCCCACGCCACAGCAAAGATCTGCTTTCCCATCCCTGTGTCTCAGCGAAACACAAAAAACTCTTGTCATCTTCGAGCCATGTTCAGTTTTACTCCCTCTCTTTGAGAGCGAATCGCACAAGGAGGAGTTGAGACGTGAATGAGATGCACAGGGCCTGACGTCCAAAGCAAATATCCAAACCCCTGAACAACGTCATCCAATAGCAACGGCCGTGGTGACCTTGCCTCGTCCTGTGTCTGGCGGAGCACAGTGCAAATGTGTGTTGCTGCAGCTGTTTGTGTGGTTATTGTAGCAGGGGCTAGTGGTGTGCCATTGGCCAGCACTGAGAGGTCTGTGTGGAAGCTGTTGGGACAGTGTTTAGACGTAGCTTGTGTCCCTGTGCCCAGCTGTGTGTGTGTGTGTGTGTGTGTGCATAGTAAATCATGTCTTAGTGGCCAGGAATTCATTCTCTGCCACTGACCCATTCTTGGGTACTGAACACACACACACACACACACACACACACACACACACACACACACACACACACACACACACACACACACACACACTAGGGGCAGTGAGCACACACACACCTGGATCAGTGGTGTTTACCTGTATATCATGTCCTTGTGAACAGAGGTGTGTGTGTGTGTGTGTGTGTGTGTGTGTGTGTGTGTGTGTGTGTGTGTGTGTATGTGTGTGTGTGTGTGTGTGTGTGGATACTGTAGGTGCAGTGTGTAGGTGTATATGGTTACCCTGCACTCAGGGGTCTGGTGATCAGGAGGCCTCTCCTCCAT
Organism: Alosa alosa; assembly: GCF_017589495.1. Lineage (NCBI taxonomy): Eukaryota > Metazoa > Chordata > Actinopteri > Clupeiformes > Clupeidae > Alosa > Alosa alosa. Next base: position 26,667,742 of record NC_063192.1, on the reverse strand, counting down.
CTCCTCCACCATCTGGGAGCTTGTGCAGTGGCCCTCCGTCCAGCTGGGCTGGGGCCTATAGTGGAAATGTGATGAGTGATGCGTTTTAATGAAAAACCTCTTTAGCGAAACAGACACACTGCCTGCTTACACTCAGCCACCGTATCCATATCCTGCACACACACATGCGCACGCACGCTCGCACACACACGCACACACACACACACACACACTCACACACACACACACACACACACACACACACACACACACACACACACACGCACATCACACACACACATACACACACACACACACACACACACACACACACACACACACACACACACACACACATTCACACACACTCTCTCACACACACACACACACACACACACACATACACACACACACACACACACACACCCTCACCTCCTCCTACTGCTGCTCTCTACTCGTTTCAATATGGCTTTACCACCCTTCTTTTTTTCATTTTCTTTGCGACTATTCTTTGTTGTTTATGAGCCACAGTTGCAGGAGCCCGAGAGAGAGAGAGGATTCCAGAGTCGTGACATAAGCCACTTAGCCCAGCGATGCTTTGAGCACTATCCCACAGTGCTGACCTGGGAAATGGCCTGCACTCAACGATGACAATAATGAAAGTAGAAGAAAAGAGAGAGAGGGAAGGAGAGAGGAGAGGAGAATGGGCAGGATATTATTTTTTTTTTCAAATGTGGATTTCATACACGTTTGGAATCCCTCGCCAGCTGTAGTCCCGCAGAGCCTATAGGCAGTTTCGCCTTAGTGGAATGTTAGCTTTGCGCCACGCACATGTGCAGGCAATCAGAGCTAATAGCCTGATAGGTTGAGTGTGTGTCTGAGCATGTGTGTGTGTGAGAGAGAGAGAGAGAAAGAGAGAGAGAGTGTGTGTGAGTGTGTCTCACTGAAGCCACAAGACATAGGCGATTAGTAGTCGAGATGTGGTGGACTGAACGGCAACATTTCCCCTAGAAAGGAAACCTCTATCAAACAGACATTTGCAAAACCCCCACACAACCAGAGAGGAGGAAATAAGAGGTATATATCCACAAAACTGCCTAAAGACCTCCTAGTCATCTACAGTTGTGGTGTGTGTGTGTGTGTGTGTGTGTGTGTGTGTGTGTGTGTGTGTGTGTGGGGCGTGTGTGTGTGTGTGTGTGTGTGTGTGTGTGTGTGTGTGTGTGTGTGTGTGTGTGTGTTGTGTGTTTGGAGCGTGGTGATCATAGGTGGTTTGACCCCAACATTTACACAATAAACCTCAACCATTAACATCTGACACCATCCATAAAATCAGATCTCCATCTTTAACTGGACCAAGTGGACAACAGTAAATTAGCTCCCTTTTCACCAGGCGGTGTGCTTGTGTGTGTGTATATATGTGTGTGTGTGTGTGTGTGTGTGTGTGTGTGTGTGTATGTGAGTGGCAGGTGACCCATTCCACAAGGTTCTCCACGGTGAAAAGATTTAGGGTGTAAGGTAAGTACTTCTCCACAGACTCCTCACAGGTCGTTGTGCGGCAAGGCAAGATTTACGACGCGCTCTTAAAGGACGTTTTTAACGGCCCAAGTCAAACTCTTATCAGGATTCCAGCACACCATTCTCACTGTTTGTCTTCAAGGGGCACTCGTCCTAGTTTGTTTTCCAAACGCTAGCCCATGCCATGTTTGCGGGCCGTCCAGCACTTCAGTGTCTCTGTTAAAACTTCAGCGGCTGGTTTCGCCTTTGACCCCCCAGCCCCGTCCCCATCCCCCTAGTGAGAACCAAACCTTTGACGCCACTCGATACCCCCCCACACACACACACACACACACACACACACATACACACTAGTGGACAAAAGGTGGCAGCTCAGTGCCACCACTGTGTACACATCAGTGTGTGGGAAGCTGTAAATGCCTCAAAGTTTTCACCTGGACGGTGAGGACACCGTTGTGGGGAATGCGGCCCAGATTCAGGCCAGATGTGGCCCAGTGGTCACATGAGGCCTCCGCACAGACCTTCAGGGAGGCTTTCACTCCCACCTCCCCGCAGAGGGAGGCCGGAATGTCTGCATGCAGCTTCCTGGAATCTCCCCGGCATTTTGGAATGGAGGAGACAAACAAAGGAAAGAGTCAGAGAGGGTTGAAGCGGTCAGCAATCAGGGATCTTTGAAGGAGCCTAAACAGTCCTTCCTGTTGCCTAGGATCTCACTTTCTGAAATGCTGACTGTCTCTGAAACGCTTTGAATGTCAGATGTCTTCCTGGTCTCCTCAGCCAATCAAATTCATTCTCCTCATATTGATATTCTCAAGATGTGCATTGTACGTAAAGCAATAGTTCTGGAACATCACCAAAAAAGTCAAATCATGCTCTCAAGTTACCTACGTTTAATTAGTTAACTACAGTTAATTAGTCGGTCACAAAAATCACAATATGTTTACTCACATTTATTGACAAAATCACATACCTACGTAGGTGGCTTATGTGTACACTATGTATGGTGCCTACACGTACTGATTAAACTGATAATGATTATACCAGCTTTATCAAGTCAAATCAAATCTATTTTTAAAAAGTACATGTTTATATGTTCTTTCTCAGCCGCATGTTTCATATGCTCACGTGCACACACGCACACGCACACACACACACACACACACACACACACACACACACACACACACACACACTTTTCCAGGCCGCCAGGTGGGTTCCCCTCCCCCTCTTCCCCCTGCGGAGTCCCTGTAAATGTGATTGAGGCTGGTGAAGTGACATCACGTCTTGCGTCTCCCCTCGCCCCTCTCCACGCTGGACTGGACAGGATTTTCCAGAGCACATGATCGACCAAAACAGAAGAGACTTTGTCATAGCTCTCAAAATATGATCCTGTCAGTACAAAAACACTCCACCTCTGCACACACACACACGCACGCACGCACGCACGCACGCACGCATGCACACACACACACACACCATATTCAGAAGCCATTATTTCCACAGAGGCCTCCATCTCACAAAGCTCAAACAAAAACGTCTACAGATTTGGTTAAGACGCAACGGCATCTGGCAATATCTATGTGACAGTACACAGTGTGGCATGCTGAATCAGTAAGCAGTTTCTCCATTCCTTGACCTGTGTGTGAGCTCTGTGCTGTGCACAGATTTCTCCAGCAGTCTAATCACACCGTGTTGTTGTGTCCATGGGACTTAAGGGAATGAGATCATGTGCATGCTGTATGCCACTGTGGTTGGTGCCATATGATATTCCCTGGATTTTTCAATCAACCCACACACACACACACACACACACACACAAGCACACACACACACACACACACACACACACACACACACACACACACACACACACACACACACACACAGTTACACAGGCATGCACACTAACAGAATGCACACACAAACCAGCTTGCACTCTCAGAGCGAAAGAAAGTAAGAGAGCGAGAAAGAGAGAGCGAGAGACCCCCACAGATATCCCTACTTCTACCATGCATCTGGCTTTAATTACTGCCCTTGCCCCCTTCCAAAGTGCCCCCCCATCCCACAACAACCCCCCTCCCCCCTCAATCTCATCCAGCACCCAGACCGCAATCTCAGCACAGAACAGCACAGAGTCCTACAACACACAAGGTCTGTCTTTATGTAAAAACACAACACTCTCACTCATCTCACAATCTCTCCACCTGGACCTGGCTTTCCTTAAGTCACACGCCAACGTTTGTTTCCTCCAGTTTACTTCCCTCTTTACACACAAAAAAACACTCAAGGTGGACCTCAAGACATTCACTCAACACACAGTCTGTCCACCGAGACACTTCTCTTCAGTCAGACGGCACAGTTAGTCTCGGGCCCCCAGCCGCCTCCCCCCACACACACACACACCCCGATGCTTCCATAGCGACACAGCTGTGCAGCACACACGTGCTCAAACACGTACGCCTTAAATTGTGCAGTTAGTGCTGACTTATTATTAGCGGTGTGTGTGTGTGTGTGTGTGTGTGTGTGGGGGTGCTTCTGTTTTCTGCTCAGACAAAGTACCGGTGGATGAGGAGAGGTGGTCTGGTAGCGGGTGGGTGGGGGGGGGTGGGGATGGGGGTCAGGGAGACTTTGAGGTGTGTCGAGATGCACATGGCTTTTACAATGAGCTCCTTGTTTGCAGCCCGGAGGCATGTTTATGAACACGGCACTCGCCGAGCAATTAAAAGGGGTTTACTGGCGAGAACCTTTGCTCAAGGCCATTGACACAATCTACCAGACCCACAACAGCAGCAGCTTTTTTGTGTGTGTATTTCAACAACAGGTTCCCTGACTTCAACCAACACATCAGCACTCTCTTTCCCTCTATCTGTCTGTCCCTCTCTCTCTCTCATTTACTCTCTCTCTCTCTCACACACACACACACACACATCATATTTTCTGTCAAACACACAGAAGAGTAATCAATGTCAGGCCTGGAGCTGGCGCCTATTTAAAAGCCGGTCCCCCCCACACACACACACACTCCTCCACCAAACATTAACTTCACTTTCCCCTTTCCTGTTTAGAATCACTAGTCCATTTTAGAAACCACTCCATCCGTCTGTACAGCTCACGCCCAGAGAGCGCAGGATGAAAGTAAAATAAAATAAAATACTGTCCTCCCTAGACAGCTGTAGCTTCTGCTGTCTCGCTGCCAGCGAGCCTGCCTCTATACAGTAGCTGACAGCTCTCCAAATTTGTGGGCTGCAGTATAAAAGTTTTGGACCGATATCACAGGCCGCACTTGAACAGGTATTATTCACACTTAAAAACGTGCAGATTGAGGGCTGGACTACTCCCCCTCTCCACGCATACACACACACACACACACACACACACACACACACACACACACACACACACACATGAACACACACACGCACACACACACACACACACACACACACACACACACATGAACATACACACACACACACACAAACACACACACACATATGAACACACATGGCACCTTTAAATCTAGTTTCAGGCTAGGCCTAGCTTTCCGCTCAGAGGCTTGGTGCAATTTACTGAAAAAGTTCAGGGACTGCTCTAGTCTGACGAGCCCTCAAAATACATGCAGTTTAACTAAGAATTCCTGTAAGGGACGTCACAGACGCTCGTCAAGATGAGAATTGCATTGGCCATCAGTCAATTTGGAGAAATTGACTGTATGTTAATTAGTTACCCCTGTGTGGTAAGGAACGTTCTTTGTTTGAGATGTGGGGTGGTCATTTGGCTGCTTTGGTCCAAAAATCCTGGCCTTATACAGAGAGAGAGAAAGAGAAAGAGAGAGAGAGAGAAAGAGAGAGAGAGAAATACAGAGAGTTAAAATGGAAGACAGAGAGTGACAGAGGTGGTGTGGATGTGGACACACACACACACACACACACACACACACACACACACACACACACACACATGCCTGATCACATGCTTTATCGTAGGCAGAGCGCTGAGGGAGACTGGGGGGGCGATAGAAAAAGAGAAATATAAAACAGCCCCGGCACAGCCCCGGCACAGCCCCGGCACAGCCCCGGCACAGATCCAAACGGAGTTGAGTGTGTTTTCTTTTCTCTCCGTCCTCCCCCTTCTCCTCTACACGCTACACGGCCTGAATGGGACGACTGTTCTTTAGATTCTCTTCTCCGCTGATCTGTTGGTCCGCTCCGCATCTGAAAGGACTTCAGGGCCACTGTGTGCTGCCATGGGTCTCTCTCTTCGCCTGATGAAGGGGTCCCTCAGGACTATCCACCCCGCAGAGGGAGTAGTATGCTGGGCTACAGGGTTGCTACCGCCCTAGACCTGCTACATACATACTGTACGCATCTCTAAGGAACCAGAAAGACAAATGCTTCATTATTTTGAAGATAAACAGCATTTCCTCCCTATGATTTGTTTCCTCAACAATAATGACTTACTTACACTCTCAGAACCCCCACACACACACACACACACACACTCTCTCTCTCTCTCTCTCTCTCTCACACACACACTCACACATACACACACACACACATGCAAAACACACACTCAAGTTCTTGTTCCTGTGTGTAGTGAACATATGTGAGGGTTTCAGAGCAAATCCTTCATCTGCCTGATTAGCCTCTTGCTATGGGCCAGAGAACATGCGGGTATGCGGGTTATGCGCCTGTGCATAGTTCCACAGCTTCGTCTCATGCGTGAAGCGTGTTTATTTAGTCCACTTACAGATGAGTTGCAGACTCACGTCCGTCCACGCAGCACGTGTCCAACATAGCAACAGATGCTGGGTCAGATCCCATCTAGGGCTAGTGTCGGTCCAGAGGCTTCGGCCCAAATCAGTGCCAGAACATTCAGTGCCAGAGTGGACCAATCCCAGCATGCATGCTACAGCAGTATGGAATCAAATCGTTTTTTTTTTTTTACTGTATCCTGACTCACTCATTCATCGTGACAGGGGCCAATTATAATCAATCAGCGATAGAAAATCTCAGGGTTCAGGCACATATTGTGAGCAATAAATCTAAGTAATACGTCTTGGACCAAACACCCTGGCTATGGTCTTTCATCTGCTTGTATGTCCCCTCGGATTTGTAAAGTGCCACGCCAAGGGAACAAACTGTGGTTGCTATGCGGATACTTTGTCGATGGTAGCCACAATGTTCGCACATACGCACACACTCACACACACCCACATACCCACACAAACACTCACACACAAACACACACACACACACACACACACACACACACACACACACACACGAACACACACACACACACACACACACACACACACACACACACACACACACACACACACACACACATACAAACACACTACACTGTGGGAGTTCAATAATGACTCAGCCATCCCTCTGCTTCAGTAGACTTGGCTACTCTGGTGGCTGGAGAGCCATGTTCTGCTTTGCTGGATGAAATCATTCTGCGGCTCCATTATCAGTGCATTCTAAGAAAACAAATGACATAATAAACCCCGAACGCTGGTCCAACTGACGTTTCAGCACTGATCAGATGTAATCTGGAAGAGGTTCTGGCGCGCACATTGGGCTTACTGTTAACTGTGTGCTGCTCTGAAGCGTCTGGGTCACAGGTCAGGCGAAGCGGTCAGCCATTTTTAAAAAACAAAACAGTTCATCTCCAGATTCAACCCCAAACGAACACAGAATATGATGGGTTCAAGCAAAGCTGTGGAAACCTTGTGGATCGCCATGGGGTTGTCAAGGATGTTGGTTCCAATGTTCCATGGAGGCTGACTACTGACCAGTCCATCTGACCTCACCGGGACCACCAGAACCTCACACCTCACCCTTACCTCTCTGGCTGACACCCTGCTTTTCTTCTCTCCCTCTCTCACACCCCCTTCTCTCTCTCTCTCTCTCTCTCTATTAATGTGTCAATCACTTCTCTCTTTTCAGCTTCTTTTCCACAGCCTCACTCAAGGCCAAGTCTATTAGTAATTCCACCCTTTCCTTGCCACCCGGGCCAACATTACCATACCATAACACACAGACAGCCCCCCCCCTCCTTCCCTGGACCTGGGCTTCCATTCTCACTGCTGGCACCCTCTCTTTACCTCCTGCTTAAAGACTCTGACCAGCAGCACCATGGCATGCCACTGCCAAGCCAAGGCGGCTTTTTTGGAATTGTTTATAATGGAGACTGGCCACCCAGTGCCCCGGCCGGTGACCCACTAGTATAGTCTGGACCACAGAGGAGGGCGCTAAGGGCCCCTAAGACCCTAAGAACACTAGCCGATTTGGCAGCTCCAGAGTGGCTGGCACCCCCTGCCTGCCTGCCTGCCTGCCTGGTTGAGTGGCTGACTGAGTGGAAGGGTCTGGGGGAAAGGGCCAAAAACGTTGACTTCAGGGCTTGTGTGTTCAGATATGTGCGGCACGGTGTGGCTATCTAACAAAGATTCCACTGTGTAAGCACTGTAGCGGGGCTGGGAAGGTACTGGGGGTACTGAGCCAAATGGAAGAGAGAAAGAAAACAGCGGACACACACACACAGACACACACACACACACAGAGATAGAGAAATGGAGAGAGAGAAACAAATGCAAATATCTATGTGTAGGCCTTTGGTATATTTTTCCTTATTTGAATGCACTATGCCGGAATGTATTTATTTTTCATGTGTTTGAATTAAGTTTGAATATTTTATTTCTGTATATTTATTGGCTGCTAAGTGATTTGACCTCTGAAACAGGACCTGTGGCAATGGAAGGAGGCTATAGGGGAGAGTTGTAGTCTCTTAAAGAAGCCCTATGCAACAATTTTAGCAAAAATGACCTTAATTATGCAGGTTGAGAGTCGTTCTGACAGTTCTACAACACTTTCTGGGTCGTTTGGTGGGTGCTTCGTCTCCCCCTATCGCTTCTCCGCGGAAAAAACTAATAGGCAACTTTCTGGACCCGGTCCGGGTAAATCCGGATGTGGCTCAGCGGAAGTGCCAATTGCGCCTCGAAAATGTAGTCAGATTGTAGTTTCTAAGAAGACTGCAAAACCGACGCCGACTTGGCTTTGTTGCTGTTGAAATTGTAGGTAGCCTACCTTTGGGTGAGCCCTGTATGTGTTAGCTTGGTTTCTTGATGGCTAGCTCGCTAGCTAGTGGGGGTTTAGCGTAGCAGTCACTTGCTACTGAAGCTGCAGGGGGAGCTATGTCGTGAAAAATGCGAGCCCAAATCCGGCGAAAACCCAGAAACAGCGAAGGAATAACCAGACCTGCATAGGGCTTCTTTAAGTTGTCAGCAAGAGACATACACACACACACACACACACACACACACACACACACACACACACACACACATACTGTACACACACACACACACACACATTCAGGCTGGTAAACATCCATGCTTCATACTCCTATCCCATTCTGAATGCTGGAATGCCTGTGAGATACTGATAAGGGAATTTCCCAATTGAATTATGCAGATTAAAGACGATTAAAGCCGAGGGTATTTAGGCTCCACACCCTCTGAGTGCCCTCTGAACTGGACAGTGACAGCACTGAGTCGGGCATTAGAGTACTGGCCAAGTGACTGGCTCTTCTGCCAGTTACCATGCCCACATCACAGCTATTTAAATTCAGGAGAGAATAAAACGCTTCTTTCTCTCAAAATACCTTATTATGCCTGTGTGTGTGTTAGAGTGTGTGTATGTGTGTGTGTGTGAGAGTGTGTGTGTGTGTGTGTGTGTGTGTGTGTGTGTGTGTGTGTGCGTGTCTGTCCAGGTGCATATATTTATGTGTGTTTTTGTTTGTTTCGGTTAGGATTTTCAGATTGGACATGCCGTGACTTACAGCAAAGACCTTAATAGCCTAACCAGATCCTCTCCTTTGAGTGGATTTATCCTGTCTTCCAGAGTCCTAAAGAAACTTCACTACTCTTAACCAAACACTGACAAATGCAAACCTAGTGTTTCATCCCCTGGAGAAAGCACACTTGTGTATTTCCCACAGACCTCCACCTCAGAGGGTCTTCTTCCTCACAACTTCTACTTTTATTGGCAGCAAACGGAAGAGCCGTCACCCACTTCACCCTCTTAAACCGCTTTTGTTTTCTCTCGACTGGTGTTCTGGCTTAAGAGCCCTTTGGATGCCAAGTGGAGTGTCTAGGAAATTTATGAGACCTGCTTCTGTGAACAGAGAGCCCTGGAAAAAGTGAAATGGGCTTTTAAATGCCTCCGTCGTGGGCCGTTTTTAAAAAGACTACAGGTCCCATGATGCAGCAGCTGCAGTGGAGAAAACTCCAGGCCACTGACAACCAAAGAGAATTTATGATGACAGTTCATGGACCTTAAAGATATTTCAGTATTTCTTCAAATTACTAGGCAGAAAGACAAAGGGGGAAAAAGACCCTGAAGTCTTCCCATTCCTCTCCCCCAGTTTTTACGACTCCTGAAGACAGACGATGAAGAGGAAGAAACTGCAATCAAAGACAAACTCCAAAAAGTTGAAAGTCAGAGAGACAGAGAGACTCATAAATTCTCCATCAAAAGAGAGAGAGAGAGAGAGAGAGAGAGAGAGAGAGAGAGGGAGGAAGAGGGAGGAAAGTGGTGAGCTCAGGGTTTTTCTCAATTTCCTGTGCGGAGCGGCAGAGTGCAGGGCTGTGCCGGGCAGTAAAGCGATCTGACTCATATGGTCAGATTCACGGCCCAGGCTCTCGCTGGAATGCCAGCCTAGCAAACCTGAGGGACCGGAGGCAGGAAGTCAGGGCATGCGATCAAATGGACGACGGGAGCCGGACCGCAGAGCATCAAACACACAGGGCCGCGGTCAGCCCATCGAAAGGGCAGGGGCCAGGAATTAGTGTTTACAGCTGGGTCCAGGGTGTAGTATCAAACACACACAGCTCAGGAATAATACCCAACACAGAGCAGCTTGACTTGGCACTGTGAGAAAGCAGGAGTGGCTGTTTACAACAGCCAGGTCCAGAGTATGGTGTCAAACACACACAGCTCGGTCCAGTCGAGAGGGTACACACACACCACTAGGGCCAGTCGAGAGGGTATACATACACACAGCTAGAGGGTATACACACACACCGCTAGGGCCAGTCTAAATAGAATATATTGCTCATACTGAGGTTTCACCAGCCAAGAGGGTAGCAATAAACATATACACGCTCAGGCCCAACCTAAAGGGGAACACCGGCCTATTGGGTAACATCAAACACACACAGCTAGGATCAGTCTATAGGGCAGCATCAATCAAACACACACACACACACACACACACACACACACACACACACAGTTATGAAGACTCAGCTAAGAGGGTAACATCAAGCACAGAGTTTCTTATGTCCACACAGCCTATAGACCCAAAGCATAGTGTGGTACTAAACATACACACAGAAGCCCTATCCCAGGGGTTCCCAATCCCAACCTTTTTTGGCTTTTTTGGTCAAAATGTTGGCGAGCCCAATTATTCACATGTTGAGAGAGAGAGAGTGCAACTGATCTCTGCCGTAACATCCATGTTTAATGTGTGTATATTTTAATGTAATGTACTGGTCAATTGTAAAATACCCAATATCTCAGACGACCCCATTTGAATTTCAGGTGACCCCACATGAGGTCCTGACCCCAAAGTTGGGAAACGATGCCCTATCCAAACCCTAGTAGCATCAGATACATGGAGTCAGGTTCAGTCTTCTGAAGTAACATGAAGGGGATGTGATGGGAAGATGGCAGTGTTTCCTGGCAATATTGCTGAGTGATGCTGTTCAGGCAACTGATTTTTATTGGGTGAACTTCAGTCATTGGTGAGCAACTTGTTTCACTCATCCAATCAGAACACTTGGAATCGATCATGTGACCAGCAAAATTGCATATATCATCACCTTACAAAATCAAACACGGTCAGGCTGAGTCCTGTGTAGGGCAGGTCAGTTAAAGGGGAATTCCGGTGATTTTTCACATAGATCTCCGTTTCTCAAACTACCCACTGAGTAGGCCTACTGTCGATACGAAAAACCCCCGAAAACATTCGGTTTTACCTAGCTTATATGTCGAGCTAGGAAAAAACATTTTTTTTTTTTTTTTTTTGTATCAACGGTATTCGGTGACCCGAGAAACATAGATCTTTGTGAAATTCTTTGTGGAATTCCCCTTTAAGGGACAATGACTTAGAGGCCTCAGGACTTATAACCAAAGGTGACCTTCACCTTGTCTAAACATGGTGCAGCCCATGCTGTTACCACCTTTTTCCCCTCTGGCTATGTCATGACCCCAATCTATCTCACTCATTTTCTTCTTACTTTCCTCTCTCTCATCTATTGATCTGTTGTTGAGAATGGGAAGGGAAAAAAGAAATTAAATCATTTTCCTATTACAAACTATTACAAAATGCTTTGTTCATCATTTGTAAAGCATTGTTCCTATGTTAATTCTCATAAATAAAGTATTTGTACACACAGTTATAAATGTTTTGTTCATAGTAAATAAGTCTATATCTAAAATATGTTTATTGTTAATACTTAATTATGCAATAATATTTTGTTGAAGTAATATTTCCATTATTTAACAGTTGTTACATACACATGCACTAATGATTAGTTGGGGTGAGGATACATATTTTATAAACCACTTCCTAATACTATAATTCATGATTAACTCAGGAGTTACAAGTGGTTAGTTAATGATATTTTGTGAGCTTATCTAAAGTGAGGACTTTCTATGCGTTGCAAGGCATATGAGTTATATGAGTCAAATGAGTTATAAAGATTACATTCACATTCATTAATTTAGCAGAGTGACGTACACATGTCAGTTAAATTGAAAGCCATTGACACAACAGTGAAAGCTGGGAATCGAACCCTCAACCTTTCAGGCAACTACATGCTAGTCCAGCTCCTTATGCACTACACTACCCTGGCCCAGATAGAAACACCTACAACTATACAAGAGTTTCTGTTTTCTTCTACTACACATTGTTAAGGATTTATTAAACATCTGTAAACTATCATTAATGCTGTATCCTTCGTTTGTAAAGCATTATTCCTACATTAATTCTCATCTGTAAATCATGTTTACACACAGTTAAAATGGTTTGTTCATAGTAAACACGCATATCTATATTATATTTTTAAATTGACTGTTGTGTACCACTGGGCAGAGGTAGTGTAGTGGATAGGGAGCCGGGTTGGCATGCAGTAACCCATAAAGTTGGGGGTTCAAGCCCCGGCGTCCACCAATGTGGGCTTGCCCTTTAAAGCAACACCAAAGAGTTTTTTCTATCTTAAAATAATGTTTCCAAAATCGTTTCAGTGGTTCATCAACTCGTAACAGGGTGAACGGCAATTTTGCATTCGCTTCGCGGCCCTCTATCGGCTAAAACCGTACTATGTAAGTTTGCCAGATCGGGTAGCGGATCTGTAGTTCGATGGAATGAGACATAAGAAACTACAAATTTGACTTGCATCTGATGTCGCAATACATCGTACTTTTATAAGTCATGCAAAATATTCTACCTTGTCTGTGGACATCGTTATTTGCAAAGCCGGTGCTGGCTAAACAAATAGCGTGCGTACGACAGAAGGAAAGTTCTTTGGTGTTGCTTTAATTTCATTGACATGTCAAAGTGCTTTGAGTGAAAGTGTCTGCAAAATGAATAAATGCAAATGTAAACTTTATAACTCATTTGTAAATGAGTTGCAAGGCATAAAACGTCCTCACTTTAGATGAGCTCACAAAATATCATTAACTAACCACTTGTAACTCCTGAGTTAATCATGAATTATAGTATTAGGAAGTGGTTTATAAAATGTGTATCCTCACCCTAACTAATCATTAGTGCATGTGTATATAACAACTGTTAGATAATGAAAATACTACTTCATCAAAACACATATTATTGCATCATTTATTAAGTATTAACAATAATGTATAAACATATTTTAGATATAGGCTTATTTACTATGAACAAACCATTTAGAACTGTGTGAACAAATGCTTTACTGATGATAAATTATGTATGAACAAGAAATTACTAATGATGAACAAACCATTAACTAATAAGTAACAAAGGCTTAATAATTGATGAATTGTGTGTAGTTATTATAAAGTGTTACCCACCAGTCTAGTTCATCCAAAACAAACCAGAAAAGGGACTCAACGTGCTAATTTTCCTTTAAGTCATGGCAACAGACTGTCCACTCAGTGTCTACTCCACATCTGGGCATTGTCAGACAAAAGTCCATGTGGAAATGACTGTCCCCTCTCCTGAGCAGATTGCCTAGTGAGCCGCCACTCAGTGGGAGTTCCTGAGTGTGATCGCTGATATTGGTCATGGACTCTGTCATCCATTAACATATTTGCATATGTGGTTGCATATTTAACCACCACATCCACAACTCCTGCTTTGTGTGGGTTTCCAGTGAAGGAGAAGGGAGAAGAGGCTCTTTTTGGAAGCAGTGCAGGGCCTGTGGCAGCATGAGTGAGTGTGTGTGTGAGAGAGAGAGAGAAAGAGAGAGAGAGAGAGAGAGAGAGTCAGTGAGTGAGTGAGAGATAGAGAGATTGGGAGAGTATGTATGTGTGTGTGTGTGTGTGTGTCTGTGTGTGTGTGTGTGTGTGCATGTGTGTGTGTGTGTGTGTGTGTGTGTGTGTGTGTGTGTGTCTTTCAACACTGACCTTGGCTGCATGGCTACAACATGACTGGATGAAGTGAGAGTGACCCGGTCTGCTGACTGGCTACCCAGTCAGGGCTGTGGTCCAGTAGACGGTCCTTTGGTGACCACCCACATAATTATGGTACCAAACGAAACTGAACCAAGAACGTTTTCCATATATGGAAATGCAAATGCATTGCATCTGTCTATAAGCATGGCATGCACCCCCCCCCCCCCCCAAACACACACACACACACACACACACACACCCCTCTCTCTGTCTCTCTCGCACACACATGCATGCATTCATTTGCTCATGTCTGTTTCTCTCATGGACAGCCACATGTATCATACAAATGCCTTCGTTCTTTTTCTTCCAATTTTTTCCTATACTCAAAGGACTCAAAACCACACAAATGTATCCCACACTTACACGGCCTCAAGCACACACACACACACACACACACACACACACACACACACACACACACACACACACACACAGACACACACACACACACACAAATACACACATAGACTCACACACATATATGCACACATGCATATACTGTACATTCACACACACAAAGACCGTCACGTGCAGCAGTGACAGACTGACAGGTAAAACGCAGAGGTAATGACTTCCATGAATGAAGGACCAGCACTGGCCGCCAGCACACACACACACACACACACACACACACACACACACACACATACACACACACACACACACTGGGGCAGAATGAAGTAAAAAAGTCCATCTATAAATAAGGCCACACTATTCCGGCCGGGGCCATAAATCTTATTTGGCTGTCTTTTCTCTTTCCTCGCCGCATGTGGCGTCATTTGTCATATCTGCGGCAAGCAATTAAATGGAGAAAAAAACAGCTGGAGAGCCACATGCAACACAGGCCGCAGGCTGGCAGGAGACACACAGACAAAAAGAGAGAGAGAATAGGCGAAAGAAAGAGAGGAAAGAGAGACTAGGCGAAAAGAAAGAGGAAAGAGAGAGAGAATAGGCGAAAGAAAGAGAGGAAAGAGAGAATAGGCGAAAAGAAAGAGGAAAGAGAGAGAGAATAGGCGAAAGAAAGAGAGGAAAGAGAATAGGCTAAAAGAAAGAGGAAAGAGAGAGAAATAGGCGAAAAGAAAGAGAGGAAAGAGAGAATAGGCGAAAAGAAAGAGGAAAGAGAGAGAGAATAGGCGAAAGAAAGAGAGGAAAGAGAGAATAGGCGAAAAGAAAGAGGAAAGAGAGAGAGAATAGGCGAAAGAAAGAGAGGAAAGAGAGAATAGGCGAAAAGAAAGAGGAAAGAGAGAGAGAATAGGCGAAAGAAAGAGAGGAAAGAGAGAATAGGGGAAAAGAAAGAGGAAAGAGAGAGAGAAAGTGCCAAGCCGGGAGGATGTTAAATGTTGCAGTGACATGATATTGCCTTTTTAGAGCCGAATGTTTGTCCAAAATGGATTGGGGTTTTTGTGTTGGATCAAAGGCGGCGATCGAAGCCACTGTCGTGCGACTAAAACAACCATGGAGCCACGGTCACCAAACTCAACAGCGGATGTGATGCCGTTATAGACATGGCAAAAACACACTGTCATTTAATACACATTACCCAGGATGTGTTCGACTCTCTCTCCCTGCGTGGCGTGCCATGTGTGTGTGCTACGCTTGGGTCTTATTTAAACAATGAGCTGTCTGGTGACTGGTGACACGGCCTGCCTTCTATATGGGGCTCCAGTTGGCTCAGTTATCCCATGCCTTGAATAGCCACAGGGCTACTCTGTAAAACCCTGTAAAATCCAATCCTTATTATAAACAGAAAAAAGTGCAAGCAGCGCTGCAAATCCCTCCCACTGCTAACCCCCCAAACACACACACACACACACACACACACACACACACACACACACACACACACACACACACACACACACCCATGTCCCCTGAAAACCCTTCCATCGATTTTAAAATGCAGCCCAGCAGGACCTTAATTGTTACATATGGTTTTCTCCGCTCCAAAATGGCAATTAAAAGGGCTCCCACCATGCAAACCGCACATGGGAACCACAGCGTTCAGATGGCCCACGGAATTAGGGTCATTAAGAACGGATAAAGCAGAGAGGGTGGGGTGTGTGTGTGTGTGTGTGTGTGTGGGGGGGTCGGGGATGGAGAGGCAAGGAGTGGATAATTTTACTCCAGACGTGAGTTGATCCAAGCACTACTGTATGCAATGGAGCAGACTCTAGAGGCTGGTTTAGTATGAGACAGAGTTGGTGAGGGTGGTGCCAGGGGGGGTCGGTTAGGTGAGCACAGTCACTACAAACAGGGGACAATGGACATGCATTCTTGTTTGTTTTAGGTGGCCCAGGTAGAGGGGAATGTCAAGTCAGAAGAAAAATGAGCCTCTCGATCTTCACAGTGACTCAGAATGTTCACAACTGTTCATATTCGTGTCCCTGCCCTGTTGCAGACATGGACTCAGAAGCAGGAACTGCAAATAGAACAGCAGATATGTTGGACATGAAACACAGACATGTGCTGGCCTCCATGCTTCTCTCTCTCTCTCTCTCTCTCTCTCTCTCTCTCTCTCTCCTCTCTCTCTCTCTCTCTGTTTTAAGAGTCTCTCTGTTAATGCCCCGGTATGGCAAAGGCTCAGGGGTAGTTAACTCAAATCCACACACAGCCTCCTCGCGCCCAGCGGGGCAATTAGTCTTGCTGAACAGGTGACAGCTGTAATTTGGGCATTAGAGGCATCAAAGCGAATGTTTTCACTTTCAGGGCTACCATTGGATGAGGTGTTTGTTGTGTGCAGTGCACCTGTACCCACAGGAGCTCACTGACATGCAAGGAAAATAAAGAAACACACACACACACACACACACACACACACACACACATGGGCACACATAAATACAAAAACACATGCGCGCACAGACACACAAGTATGCATGCAAGCAAACACTCAATTTATGCACAGGAAGAGAAACAAAATGATAAGGCGGGCATAATTGGGAAATGTTTTTCAACAGAGTGCAAAGTCTTTGACAACATTTATTCTGGACAGATGCAGAGAGGCCCTAGAATCATTCATTACTGTAGGTATGTGTTCGGTGTGTGTGTGTGTGTGTGTGTGTGTGTGTGGGGGGTGCACATGAACACACACAAGTACCTATATCTCTGTGTTATTGACACGACGAAGCTTGAACCCTTTTCTTCCAGACGAACAAAGGCTCTCCTGTTGCTCCAAGCGCCAACTCAGGAATACATGTTAATACTGAAAAATAATATCAACCAATACCTGCCAATAAAAGATAACAATTGATAATATTTGGTCAAATTCCTTTAAATTCCCCTCCCTTTGCCTTCCAGCAAAAGTGTTCAGTTGGAGTGCTGTTTCCTAAAGGCCAAACCAGGTCTCTGTGAATCTGGAATGATTACTTTGGGCAGCGAGACTTCATTGGGATTGATGGTAACAAAACGGAGACTCAAAGTCATTACACACATTGTGCTCTCAGTGCCGGGAGCATTGTGGGGCTTCACCTACAGTTGATGGGCGGATAAAAGCCTCCTCCCATCACGCCTGCTTGACCGTGGAACGAAAACATCCCTCGCGTTGAGCGATGAGCAAAGGGAGCAGTTAGAGGAGGAATCCCAGCAATCACGCCCATCAACACATACACACAACACACACACACACACACACACACAAATACTCACGCACGCACATACATATGTCTACACAAACACACACACACACACACACAGACAAGTACACACATATACAGTATACACACACACATACATGTACGCACACACACACACACACACACACAGACTCCTCTGTGTCTACAACTGCATGGCTACCGGCAATGACCGAACCACAGTGAAGAACAAAAAAAAGAAAAGCAGCAGACAAGATGTCCGGCCAACAGAGTCCTGAATGGCCAGCCTGGAGAAGCGCTGCTGCGAAGACGCAGCGAAGCAAGACAGTGAGTGACCTTGCCAGCCCTCTCAAATGCACTGCAATGCAACGCACCAGAACACAGACCCAGACGCAGACCGGACTGGAGTGGACGAGCACATAGACACAGAGACACAGAGACACAATGGGCCTTTGACCCAACGTGGACGGTGTGATGGTGGGAAAGAGAGGCGGAGCAGGGTGAGGGGCGGAGATGAGAGCGGACCGGAGATAGTGGAGGCACTGGTGCTCAACGGGCCGCCATACACATCACATGCTTCCCTCCTCTTGATCATACACACACACACACACACACACACACACACACACACACTCTTACACAGGCGGGCATACACACACAGACTCATGCTCTCTCTTCAAATGCACACTCTCACGGACACACACGTAAATCTCTCTCTCTCTCTCTCTCTGTCCCTCTCACTCACTCACTCACTCACACACACACACACACAATTTATTTATACGGACCCCCTCGGTGGAGTGAGCCAACATTCCTTTCCAAGCTGCTGATGTGGATCGATGCACTCTATTCTATAAATCTCTCTTCTTTTTATCTTTTTTCACAGCCTCTCGCTCTGTGAGTGAAAACTATACAAATTAGTTCAAATGTGAGATTTATTTCTTGTAACTTCTAACAGTTTGAATGGCTGTGTATCTCTAGAGGTCAATTGTTTGGATATAAGCAACTATGGGCCACAATCCAAACTACCATTGACCTCTCTCTACAGCACCAAACATTTGGTGTGCATAGAGAAGGTAAAGGCTACAATAACAGTTAGAATAATATAGAACCATCACCCCCCCCCCACTAGACACACACACACACAAGCACCCCGTCTTGCAACACACCCCACCCCAGAGGACCGAAACACAAGCAGAACGTAGCGCACAAATTAGTCACAACACAATGCTGCTCCTGTTGTTACAGAGAACCCGCTCCCCCCTAGCTCCAACACACACACACACACACACACACACACACACACACACACACACACACACACACACACACACACACACACACACTCACACACACAAACTTTCCTTTCTGCTCACTCACATCTGCTAAATCATTAGCAGATGTTTCAGGAGCAAGCCACTCTCATCAAAACACCCCCACCCACACACACACACACACACACCGTATACACACACTCACACATAGTACCCCCACATCAACATCATAATCATAACGCTACTCTCCGAGGACCATCATTTTCATCATGCAGAGTGCACCAAGAAGAGTATGTGTGTGGATACTATCTTCATCAACCTCTGACAGCCATATGTGGAACTGACCCAGTGCGTCCAGTACTCTGTGAGAAGGTGCCAGGTTGGAGACGCTACGGGCTTTTAGGCTCCCGGTTGTTTAGTGCATAGAGTCTCCCCATAGAGTCTCCACATAGATTCCCCACATAGAGTCTCCACATAGAGCAGGGGTGGGCAACTAATTTCCCCAAGGGGCCACATGACAAGCTGGGACTGTTTAGAAGGGCCGGACCCAAAATACCGAACTCAAGTCTGAACTCAATTCTGTTCAATTCTATTCTGTTCTTGTATAACATTAAGTGAATCATATGGTTTTGTTTACTACTCGTAAGAACAGATGAAAATGTGAGGGAGACAAAGGAAAAACAGCAATATTTAATCTATGTCCAGTATTTAATCCTCATTCTCGAAAATGATTTTTTGACATTGACATTTTTTTTTTCAGTTTTCAAAGACTGATATAAAAAAGTACTACAATATCTTTATAACTAGATGTACCGCATAGCGGTACAAAATATGACCGCCGCTCAGTCCTGTACATCCGTTCCGCGAAAATAAATCACACTTCAATTTGTCTCCATATTTTACTCCATCCCCCACTCTTGAAACTTTTGTGTATGCTTGTTTGGCATGCCTGAGTGTGTGTGTGCGGCTGCACAGAAAGTACCCTACTGGTGCTGAAAAGGTGAATAGATTGTAGAATAGCCAAAGAAGATGTAGAATTGTTATAAAACCTTTAAAATCTCTAAACAATCACAAGTAGGGCAGTTCATCACAGTTCATCCATTGCAACTGGATTGATGAAAGGTCACTTACACCTGTAGGCTACATTGTATTTGGGAAAAGCAAAAGGTATCAGCATAATGTTATTTATTTATTTATTTTTTATGTATTTATAAACAAAAACATCTCTGTCAGTTCCATGCCGTTTCAACAGCTATCAAAAACAAAGGTCATTTTTGGATGGATGGATTTTTTGTGAATGTTTCTTCTTCTACATAAGATTTTAGTCATCTTTAGTTCATGTAATACTTTATTGTCAATGCACAAATTAAGTAACAGTAGTCTGAAACGTTATTGTTAATGCACAAATTAAGTAACAGTAGCCTAGTCTGAAACGAAATGCTGTTTTACATCTAACCAGTGGTGCAAATAACTGACATGTCCAAATGGGCCTTGATGAAATCGTCGCTAGACTGTTCATACACATTTTAACGGGCCAAAGTTGAAAAGCTTTTGTCCGTTATTGTTAGTGCAAATATAGGCTGATTCATGTTCCCTTGCATTGTTTAACTGAGGTCCATGGCTAGTCTGGCTTTCATCAGACCAAGCTCAATCTTTTAAGAAATCAAAAATAAATAGCGGGCAGATCAGGCTGGGTTCACCCAGCCTAGTCCATAGGCACCCGATATTGTTTAATTTTCGATTGAGATATACACGCTCTGGCTATTCTAAATGCAAAAATGCATCAGGGAGTTATGACAAAACGGTAACTAACAAACTAGATCCTAATAGAAAGTTGTTAGCTTCCCTAAGCTACAGGTAGGATTATAAGGTAGGCCTATTTACAACATAAATTGTCAATAGGCTATGCTGGCTTACACAAATAAAATCTCCTTTGAAACCAATGGCTTACGCCTTACAGTATCAAGCGGACTTAAACTGTCATATCGTTGGCGAAAAGTTGTAATAACATTCACGCGCCCTTGCTCCATGAGTCAAGGAAAGCGAATGAAGTAGCCACTTCTAAATGGGACCCACTACACAGTAGCTTAAGGTGTTTTGCTAAAGCAGCCATAATGAAATGAAGGTGTCATTGTTTGGATACTTCACACACCGCGTGCTTTTTAATTTCACAGACTACAACTACCAAGCTGTAATCAAAGCACATCGATTCCCCTCTCACACCCTGCACGCACTTAAAACAAAATAAACAGGCGTCTCAGTCTCACGCATGTATAGGCAAAACTGTATCAGACCCGGTTGTAACGTTGGTAAATCTTCCATTGCACAGAATGATTTTGTAGCACGTGCAATAAATGACAGTCGAAAGATACAAACAGTGCTGCTATCAATTTGCTTGGTATAACCGCATTTATAGTTTTCTACAAATGCAATCAATCAAATGCCTCCATCACTCAACCAACGCTAACGGTAACATTACCTAGGTCCTTATTGATATTACAAGATTAACGTATTACCTGCAGTAAAACCAAGCATGTCCGAGAAACATCCTTAGATTTATTTCGGCTTCAAGAAGAAATGGGAATTACACTTCATGTGAACATCGTCCTATCCTTATTAGATGTTAAGCTGCGGTAAATTACAGTCCTTGTATGAAGCGTCCATTGTTTTTCCAACCCACTTTTAACTTCCAACAAAATTACGTCTCACTGCAACGATCATGCATCTAGTGGACAAACGACTACTTCTGCGCCAATACTGAAAATGCAGCCATGATGATGATGATGAATATTTATTTTGGCTTTCTTTTAATCCTACTGATTTTCATTTTTACGGGGGGCAAATCACAAATGAGTGATTATGAGCCAGGTTGATGTGGGCCCTTGAGACCAACATAACATAAAAGATTCACAGAGAACTGTGTCTGCCCTACCCTCCTTTCGGGGTCCAGTCCAGCGGGGGCTGCAGATGAAAACGAAAAATGACGGTTCCATGCTATCCATGTGGGGGTACATGCTCACCAAGTTTTGTGTACCCGGTCTTTCAGTGTCCCGAATCCTTGTTGGTGTATGCGTCACTAAATGTACACATAAATTATTTTATTGTAAGGCCCCCATGAACGAAAGTACACAACTTGGCATGCATTCAGAGGGTGTCATAATGATCCTACTCTTTTAATTTCGTGCAGTTTTGACCTTGTCAGCCAGAGATATTGAGATGAAAACACCTCATTTTTGCTTTTTAATTTTTTAACTAGGTGGCTATACATGAAATAAGTGGTAATGGGATGGGTTGACATGCCCCCTTAAGACCAACATACAAAAAAAAGGTGGACCTCCTAGGCCCTACGGTTCTCGAGATATTCACAGAAAACTGTCTCCGGCCACCTACAGGCCAGTTGGTGTATAGTAACATAAATTAATTTATTGTGTGGCCCCCATGAACGGAATTCCACAAAACTTGGCGTGCATACATAGGGTGTCATAATGATCCTACACTTCCAATTTTGTGCAGTTTTGACTATGTTAGGTCACAGATACCTTCAATTACACCACCTCATTTTTACTTTTTGTGTTTAACTAGGTGGCGCTATACATGAAATGAGTGGTTATGGAATGGGTTGACATGGCCCCTTGAGATCAACATACAAAAAAAAATGGTCCTCCTAAACCCTACGGTTTTCGAGATATTCACAGAAAACTGTGTCTGCCCTACCCTCCTTTCGGGGGGTCCAATTCAGCGGAGGGGGGCTACAGAAAAACGATGGTTCCATGCTATCCATGTGGGGTTACATGTCCACCAAGTTTAGAGTGTACCCGGTCTTTCAGTGTCCCGGGAATCAT
Organism: Alosa alosa; assembly: GCF_017589495.1. NCBI lineage: Eukaryota > Metazoa > Chordata > Actinopteri > Clupeiformes > Clupeidae > Alosa > Alosa alosa. The sequence goes on along the minus strand of NC_063192.1, from coordinate 26,644,811 downwards.
TGGCGGAAATTTGGGCATCGCGAAAAGAAAAAAAAAAAAAAAAAAAAAAAAAAAAAAAAAATCTGACTAAACCTATATGACCGCCCGGCTTAAGCGGTGCGGTCATAATAAAAGCAACAATATTGATTTGATTTGACTCTATGCTAGGCTCTTGACTATTGTTTTTTCACGGACCTCACGCGGGCCGGTCAGGGAAAGCCCATGGGCCGGATGTGGCCCGCGGGCTGTATGTTGCCCATGTGTGACATAGAGTCTCTTCACACTCTCCCCATAGAGTCTCCCCATAGAGTCCCCGCATAGAGTCTCCACATAGTCTCCACATAGGACAAGTTGTCAAATGTGATGTTATGCAAGCTATTATGCATACATCCACGCTCTCTCTACGTCTCTCTCTCTTTCTCTCTCTCACACACACACCAATACACACACACATACTGTAAGTTCAGCAAACATACACACACACATACACACACACACACACACACACACATACACACACATATACACACACACACACACACACAGAAGAAGAGAGAGAGAGAGAGAGAGAGGGCTCCTTATATCTTCTTAATACGAGGCGTATTCATCAGGGCCGTCCTGGCCACTGTTTCGCGGCGATCTCTGCTGTAAACTCCAAACATAGCTGTCATTATAAATGGAAACGCTGGGCTGCTCTGTGGCCAGGCACTGGAAAATGAGACCTTGCGCCGCTTCCTCTGGTAATGGGAAGAGCTGATTTGAAATCCCACACTCTCGCCCACTGGAGCCTGGCCTGAGGTTTCACCGAATTAGCCAAGCAGGGTTTTACTGTGGAAGTGGATGAAAGACAGGAACAAGAAAAGAAATGAGGAGGAACGAGAGGAATGGAAAGACTAAGACTAAGACATGCTCTTATTATTTATTATTTTTATTTGATTAGAATTATTATTTTGTTATTAATACTCTACAGGACTGTGTAAATTACTCCTTGGGTACAAATAAAGGGGTTTTCACTGGATTGAATTGACTTGTAGGATTTTGTTCCAGCTCTTTGGCTTGGCAAAGTTTGACAAGACAAGCGAGTCAGTGGTCGGTTCACCCAGGAGAATGCCAGCACTGCCAACAACGTCATCTGGGAGTGCCAATGACATTGGCACAATTCTCAACAGATTGCTGTAGAAACTCCAAGGGAATGATTTCCCTAAGCTCTGTGTTAGAGAGTAAGAGTTAGAAGAAGCAGACAAAATTGTTATTATTTTTTTTTCACTTAATGAAAAAAAAGCAAACTGTCCAGGCTTATCTAATTAAAACTTGGATGGAAGTCTTAAACATTTGTTGGTGAAAGTTTATACACTGGTGTGTTTGAATGGGAAGGTGATTTTGGGGCCAGAGACTTGCGTTCAGGCTAACTTCATTACAGGGATTAGGCTCCACTGTATTAGGTGATAATTCAGATCTATTGAGGTGCTGGCAGGCTTCACCATCTGAGAGGAATTTACACTGTAAGGAATCTCTGGTGCGGCAACAATCCTTTATCTGATGAATGGTGAATAAGACTGAGATTGTGCCGTCGCAGGGAGTCCTGGTGAGTCCTTTCAGGATGGTTATGTGTGTGTGTGTGTATGTGTGTGTGTGTGTGTGTGTGAGTCATGGATCCCAGCAGTTTAGCCCCTAAGCTTCAGTGTAAATAAACATAAAGGAATCTTTTTTCACAAGGCAAATAGCGACAAAAACTGTTGAGAGAGAAGCTCAACGCAAGCATGCAGATCCACCAAACGGTGACCTTTGACCTTCGAGAAGGTGCACAGCAGGTCCCCGCGCATTTGTTCCCTTGGGCGAAAAAGAGAGAGAGTGTGTGCCTTGGTTGTTTTGGGCGATTGGAGGCAGAGAAGGTGGCAGTGGGTCGGTACGCATTTGGCCAGCATGCCAGTCTTGTTCTTGGCTGACAGGGGGCAGCTGGCAGTGCCAGCCTGGAGGGATTAGCGGACATCACCACAGCTGCCGCTCCTGGGTGAGTGGAAACAGACCCGCTTGAGCCATAAGGGATGGTGTGTGTGTGTGTGTGTGTGTGTGTGTGTGTGTGTGTGTGTGTGTGTGTGTGTTTGGAGGGAGCAGAAAAGGGCAGGCCAGGACAGAGGAAAGAACTACCAGAGGGGACAGAAGTTGAGCATGACCTGGGTGGATAAAAAAATGTCCATTGGAAAGGTTTTTGTGAACTAAAATGAGCATGAACTTACATAACATTTCAAGGTTTGTGATTATCTATGGAAACCCAGAGGACAACAACAGTGGTTAATAAGATTAGCCGAAGTTACAAGAAGAGGATGGCCTCAATATAATATACAATAAAGAGAGAGAACAAATTAGATAAAGTAAGACACACACACAAACAAACAAGCAAACAGAGAAGAAGAGATACATAGAGGTGATTGGCAGCTCAGCTGGAGAATAAAATGAGAGCACTAGCAGCACAGAAAGGGTGAAAGAGAAAGATAGAAAACAGAAAGAGTGAGCCAGAGTGAAAGAGAGTGTGAGAGAGAGAGGAGAGAAAGAGGGAGAGAGAGATTGCTCATTAAAGCATTTTAGGGGTTTGCTTTTGTTTGTCGTTCCCCTGGTGGCATTCTGATAGTGTTTACTGTTCGCGCCGGGGGTCTACATTCAGAGCCTGTCTGTGAGCCTTGGCCTTTTAGAGCCGCGCTCAACTAACAAAGGAAGGAGCCTGTTTGTCTAGCAGGGGCCTCCATCACAACACTTCATGCAATCTGGGGGCCCCCAATCAGCATGGCCAACGGCCCCAAACGAGCGGGGCCTCACTCGGCCTGCCAGCCAGTGGAGGGTGAGACGGGAGGGCACAGGGGCAAGCCACCCTGGCAGCGCACAGCGACGCTTGGCTGCGGGCAAACTTGGTTAACTCCCAGTAATACTTAGCAAGCCACGGAGTTGTATAACTGTAAACCTGCAGAGGTACCATGAATTTCGGTTGGACACTGCAGACGGGAATACCATGGCGATAGAACTGTTTCAGCTTTTGTTACTGTGCTGTTGGTGCCTCAGTTTCTTTTTCTCTGCGGGACACAGATAGAGAGAGAGAGGGGTGGGGGTGGGGAGAGTCAGAGAGAGAGGGGGAGAGAGAGAGAGATTACAACTGTGTGCCACATGTTTACTGACCATTTATCTGAAATATTTCACCACGAATGCACCATAGCATTTTGATACATTATCAGGGTTTCTTTGGTTTGGTATATACATAAGTGTTTTGTTGTTTGTTCATTTATATTTACAGTAAGTCGCTTTGCTGCAAGGGATAATTGCAAGTCATCAATAAAGCTATTTGAATTTGAAGATGGAGAGAGAGAGAATGAAAGAGAAAGAGCCGGAGCGTCCCTCTGGTGCTGGCTATATAGCCAGAGTCTTCAGAGGTCTCAAAGCTACAGTAGGGGTCCAGTGTGCTGTAAAGCCAACCATGCAAATCCACGAGGAAACCATGTTGTGTAAAAATCCTATACACCATATGTCATATTCCGTGCTTCACTTTATGGCCTGCTCTTTTATAGATATTCTATTTGCTACAGTGATCAGTCCTGATCTTGGCTAGATAGTGAAGTCGTCATGAGGATTTCTCTTGCTCCTGGGAGAGGTCTGCTGCTATCGAAGCGCCATGACCCCTAAACAGGCAGTACTCTTATCCTCCGCCAACATGAAAGGAGATCCCTTTAATTCTTCTTCAGGGAAGCGCTGCAGAGCCACGAATCTGGTGAGAATGGCCCAATCTGGCCACGGCACAGAGAGAGAGAGAGAGAGAGAGAGAGAGAGAGAGAGTGTGTACTGTATGTGTGTGTGTGGTGTGTGTGTGTATGTGTGTGTGGGGGGTCTAGTTTCATTAGGACGGGCACACAGACCCAGTTAAACGATGCCATCGCTTTCTGAGCACTGCAGCTGTGGGTTTTGCACGATTAGCAGGATCCCTGGAAGAGGACCAAAGGTGGATCTGCCTCTGTTGATGGACCACAACCTCCTCGAATCTCTCTCTCTCTCTCTCTGAGTAGTCAGTCAATCATGAGGCCCCTTGATGGTAGGTAACTCAAATAGGCCGTATCTGTGCCAGATCCAGGCCAGATCAGGGCCAAGGGAGGGTTGGTCAAGTCCGTTGCTCAACAAACCACTGAAAACTGTTGTGCTGTGTATTCATTAAGGGCAGTAAATGTTTGGGCCAAGTCAGAAGTCCTGGGCTGAGAAAGCCTTGAAGGATCTTGTGCTGTCTGACGCGTGACTTAGCATTCTTTGTTCAGCATCATGGGGATCCATTTCAAACCGTGCCAGCGGCAACACCAGCTTTCTGAATGGATGATAAATCACAAGGCTCTCAAGCGAAGCCTTTGTGCTACGTTTATGACACAACACCTCATAAAACAGACGTGTCTGAAACTTGAGAGGTTCCACATTGATGGATCTTAGAGACAGTGTTGATGAGACAATCCGAGCGATGTTTTTTTTTTACCAGCATTTTGTTTTGCCTGGAAATACATACCCACACTGAGCTGGAAATGACGACTGAAAGTATATTTATGATACCGCAAATTCTCACTTGAAATCAAGCCTTTTGCCAACAATTTAGTCCTGTCATGGCAAATTACTCTAATTAGGAGCCAAAATGGCCTCCTGGCACCTCAGGGATCTGACTGGTGTCACTGACGGTGGACAGGATTGTGGGACCGCGCCAGCACTCCCACCAGCACTCCCCGGTCCAGTTTGCATACATCTTGGAAAAAGAGGACCTGACATGTTCCGCAATTTCACGCTGATGATTACGCATTTGTATCAAAATGCAGAAATTTGTGATGGAGATGAAGGGAGAAGGGGTGATGGGGTGAGGAGGGAGGGGGGCAGCACTTGGCTCCGTGCTTGACACGCCACAGCGGGTGCACTCAGCCAAGTGGCGAGGTGAATGCCATCACAAGAGCCCGGCAGGAATAGACCCGGGCTGAGAGACGCCAGCCCCCTCTCCCTGGGTTTTGGAAACGACTTGGCTTCCATCATTAAAGACATCTGGAGCAAGAAAGTGAGACACATTTTCCAGATTAGAGGACCCTCATCTCTCTCTTTCTTTCTCTCTCTCTCCTCTAGTACAAAAGAGCAAGGCAATTAGTCGAAGCCAAAGCCAGGAGGCTACATGAAGTGTACAGACACAAGAAAGCAAGTATTTGCCCCTTGCGATCAAAACAAATAACAATGCATAAACAAGGGACTTTATGTAATGACAACATAGGGGAAGCATGCAGGGGACAGAGAGAACAGCATGCTCATTTATTAAATGTGTTTGTTTGATTTTTAAACATCGATTTTAAAATGCATTTTTCTCTGGCCCACTGGGGACAAGTGTATGACACATAGAAACTTTGGAGAATGATGAATTATCAGCTCAGCTAAGACAGCCCTGCCCGAGGTCAAAAGCACGGTGTGGGAGTGGATGCATGTGCCAGTCAGCCTCTCTGGTGTTCTAGCATCTGTCGCTTTTAAGGGACGCCAGTTTACGGATCTAAAGCAGAACTTTAAAACTGAACTCAGATTGCCTGTTCCGCTCCCGGTGCTGGCAGGCCAAGCTCCCTGTATCCCTGGTCAAGCCTGTAATCGCTGGTCCAGGGGCTCTGGCGGGCAGTCCTGTGCCTGGAAGTGATAAGGGTCGGAGATCCAAGAGGACAATGAGAGCAGGGAAAAACAAGAGTGGAGGTCCAAGGCGACAAGGCCAGATTGAACCCAGCTTCTCCTCCGCTCACCTCTCCCTTCCACCATGGCAAGCATCATAACAACAGCAATAACAACAACAACTACGAACAGGGAGGTATTCCAAGTACGTGGTTTAGTGACAAATCTGGGTAAGTTAACTCAGAGTAAGTGGTAAACCTCCTAATAGAAGAGCTGTATGTCTTCATTCTCCAAACAAAACAATGTCATAGGGCTCTTGTTATAGGAGGTTTACCACTTACACTGAGTTAACTTACCTAGGTTTGTCACTAAACCACATACTTGGGCAACAAGCACGTCTGGCATCTCTGCTCTGACTTAATGAGGTATGACAAGATGAGCACACTACTGCACATTTCTGAAACAGGCTTTCGGGCTTCACACTTACGCAAGATGAAATGGTTAAAGCCAGAGGGTCTGTGTCCTGATGGCAGCTGGAACTTACCTGGCATAGCCGTGCCCTGGTCCATACCCTGGAGTTGGCTCCGTGACTTGGATCGGACAACAGACATACTCTTAATTGGCAGAGAATGTCTGGAAGTGTTGGAGCTGGAGGATGAAATACGGTGTACACTCAGTGTCCCCTCCGTGAGGTGCATGAAAACGGCAGGGCCTGTGTGGAAAAGGGGCCAGGTCTGGCACAGTGGAAAATAACAGCAGGGCCAGCAGGGTGAGTGGAGTCTGTTAGGGTTTCCCACCCTCTGTGGACATGTGAAAGTGATGGGACATGGGTCCATTTTTATATCAAACATCTCTCTCTCTCTTTCCCTCTCTCTCCCTCTCTCTTTCTCTCAATTTTCTATTTCAAAGGATCTTTATTAGCATGACTGTTACACAACAGTATTGCAGGCACTTTGTATTTATACATGTATTGAAAGTCAACAATGAGGCAAATATCAACATATGCAACAATATCAATAATAGCCAATGGCTTTCTGTCTCTCACACACACACATTCTCTCTCTCTTTCTCTCTCTCTCATATACACACACACAAACACTCACACACACTCCTCTTTCTCTCTCTCTTCCTCAGTCTCTTCTCTTCTCTCTCCTCTATACGCCAGCATGTAGTCTGACCCCTGTGCACTGACCACCCCCTGACAACAGCAGTAGCCTTATTCCCTCCTGCCCGGGGTGACACGTGCATGCTGACTCTATATGAGGCTACTGCTGTGTTATAAAAACAGGTGGCAATTTTACAGAGGAAGGGTGTTTGCTCCGGATTCCTCTGCAGAGATCATTAGTCCCATACTGGGGTTATGTTATCTTCACTGGTAATGTTATTGTTAAAGAAAATATTTCTCAGGATATCTGTGACATATGAACGTGTTCATGCTGGATGAGGTACATGGAGAAAAAAATGAACTATGCGCAGGAAACAAACTTTCCCTCTACTTGGCCATCTTTAATGGAAGCAATCTGCTTATACCCATGCTAAACATAGACATAACTTATTTACATAAATATGGAAACTATATGTCTTTGTACCCAAATGTAATACTCGTAATACATGTGTGTTGATTCATATACACAACATCAGTTGGCCAACCAATTACAGATGCAAATATTGTAAATTACCATGCATAATTAATAATACTGCTACTGTATATAAGGCAATAAAACGTTGCTTTCGGACTAAATGTTTAGTTGTTATGTAAAATTAATGTAGTACAAATTACAAAAGTCCTGAAATCTAATTAATTCCATTTGTTCTCCATTTGTATTGCATGTAAGATCTCTCTCTCTCTCACACATACACACACACATCCACACACACACACACACACACACATACCTCTGTGTGGACAGGCAGTCCAAGGAGGCGGAAGTCCGTTTGTTTTTGTGTGGATGGCCATTTGAGATTGGTGCGCTTTCAAACCTGCCCGTAATCCATTTGATTAGTGGGACTTTTCCTGTGAAACAATAGGCCCATTCAAACACAAGCCCTACTCTCCCACAGCTCCTGCTTACCGTACCACATGCCTCCAGGAATCTTTATGTTTCTGAACCCTTTTCTAATATTCCACCTCCTCAAGAATGTGTCCTGGAGCTTGCTTGTTCTATTCAGTTTGTGAGCTATAAAACAGCAAAAAAAATCCCTCACAAAGCAACACTAACAAAGATTGTCATATTTTGTGTTCCTCCAGAGGTTTCCTTCAGGGGTCTTGTTACTGCAACACAACAATCTCTCTTCCAGCAATGGACTATTAAACTTCATTACAGTACAAACACATGTTGATGACAGCCTGTACTTATTGCCAATAATAAGCCACTGATGTTGAAGGTGATTTAGGGATAAGGCCAAGGACTTTGATTTAGGGCCTTTGTGATGTACAGTAGGGCCATATCATTCTGTAAGACATTCAGCATATATGACTCCCTTGCCTTAGTATCTATTCGAGTCCAAATCAGAAGCCAATTACCCATGTGGACTGATGTTGAAGTTGACCCCAGCAACCCATTGCGCCAATTAACGAGAGTGAGGTATGAAAGACGCCTGCTGTAGACCAAACTCAATTAAAGATATTAATGCAGCATTGTTTTTTCTCAGTGGGGTCATCGCAAAATCTCAAAGCCAAAGCAGGAAGCCAAATAAAACGTTTTGTTTTGTTTTTATGGTGAGTGGAGTTATTGACATTGTATATTTTCAGTTATTGGGTGTTCAACATTTTCATCTTTGGGTTCAAGTATTTATTTCAACTCCTGTTAAACCAAACACACCATCACTCACACGAGACAGGGATCCAGACAGCAAAATGCTGAGATGGGGAAAGCATTGAAAAACATGCTAGCGGGGGCAGCGAACTAGCCGCATGCTGTTGCTCCCATGCGAGTTGTTGCATTTTTTGGTGAGGACGGTTTTGCCATATTTTTTTCCACCTAACCTGTTCACCATCCCAGGATCTAGGCATTTAAATAATCCCCTTGGGATTTGTCTCCATGCACTTTCCATGTCGTTTCATCATAAGCAGAAAACATGAGAGGGGAGAGCAAGATGACCGTTTCACATTGTTTTCAGGGCGGACTGCCTACTCACATAAACACCCTAAGAGAAATTTGGACTTGACCGTATCGAAGAACAATCCTTCCTTTTTCCTTTTTGCTGGCAACAACCTTGATCTGTAAAACAGGGTATATTCCACTGCTTGTTTACAGCCCCATAACAAAACAACGTGCGCAGATGTTTTTTTAAAGAGACGCTTCATTATTTGAGCTTGATGCTGCGCTAATTCACTTAACATCGCTGAAAACACTAAGGACAGCTTGATGGCTTTCTGATGTCCGAGTCTCCTTAATAAGGAGAAGCTCACCGCTTAAAAACGCCACAAATGCGGTAAGTATCTTTCCTTTAGGGTGCAAACTGCTGTTCACCAAGTGAGGCCTGTGGTTGAGGCGCTGGCCAAACATGCTGGATGCAGGCAACCCCTGGAGATGTCTGTTTGTTCTCATTGGAGTAATGAAGGCAATGTTTGGAGATAAACACTGAGAAGGAGGAGGCGGGAAAGAGATGCAATTGACGTAATGCTATTGCATAACGCCGGCCCATGTGATTCGGGATATGGCACAGATTTGATAGGCCTTTTCTCTCTCTCTCTCTCTCTCTCTCTCTGTCTCTCTCCCTCTCTCTCTCTCTCTGTCTCTCTCTGTCTCTCTCCCTCTCTCTCTCTTTCTCTCTCCCTCTCTCTCTCTGTCTCTCTCCCTCTCTCTGTATCTCTCTCTCTCTCTCTCTCTCCCAGGGCTGTTATGGGGGCAGGAGAGACAGCAAGGCTGCATTAAAGCAAAACTGCACGGATGGTAGCCAGAGACGGCAGAAGAGAGCAGAATGACTAACTGCAAAAACCACAATAGACAATCCAATTGTTGAAGTCTGCATCAGAGGTCTCAAACAGAGTGTTTGACCTACTCAAAACCACAAAATACATAATCACTTCTCTTCAATCCAAATTGAGACATGGGAATTTGTTTTTGAATACTCTCTGCCCCTGCTGGCACATAGGGAAAATCAGCCTCAACGTACATCTTAAATCATTTTCAATTCAGATCAAGCCAAATAGTTCTCTTTTAGATCATCTTTTTACTACTGAGCAACACACTGAACTCAGTGAACTTAGGAAAAAGACAGACGTTTGGAAAAGTCGAAGCTTCTCTAAGAGATACCTCTCGCTCTGTTTTGAAATCACAGGCCTGTGTTATTGATGGACGCAGTGAGGCTCGTAGGCTGGGCGCACGTGGCCTAGCACATGCTCAGATTTTACTGGGCACTCAGGAGAGGTTGTACAGGGCGGGTGGGAGCACTGCTTGTGTGCGTGTGTGTGTGTGTGTGTGTGTGTGTGTGTGTGTGTGTGTGTGTGTGTGTGTGTGTGTGTGTGTATGTGTGACTGTGTGACTGTGTGTGTGTGTGTGTGTGTATGTGTGACTGTGTGACTGTGTGTGTGTGTGTGTGTGTGTGTGTGTGTGTGTGTGTGTGTGTGTGTGTGTGTGTGTGTGTGTGTGTCAGGACCATTAAAGCCTTCTCCAGCTGGCCCTTCCAGACCACTGTTTTCTGGAGGCGTCGGTGTGGTGGGGGGTGCAGTGCTGGAGGTTGACGATCGCAATAAAAGCTAATGAAATGTTTTCCCAAGGAGGCATGCACAGAGACCTTGCCGAGTCCTTGCCTGTATGACCAGAATGGAGGATGAAGGCAGAAGGCTGGAAAAAACAGGGAGCGGTCTGACTCTCAGAAGTGGCAGATGGGAAACAAGGACTTGCCAAAGCAGGTTCCAGTGCGTGTTCTCTAGGAAACACAAGAAGCCGTCCAACACAACTGACAATGCACTCGAACTCTGCAGAGAAACACGCTAAGGCAATGATAAAGGCCTGTAGTACTTCTCACAGATGCACGGTGCTTACATACGTCAACCAGTGACTTCAGACATGTTTGGGCTTTATATGATGTCCGTCTTGGGAGTGAAGGGAGGGAGACGGCTGAAGAAGTGCATGTACAGTATGGGAATTTGCTACAGTTTGTGCAGCGAGTGGGGTGAAATTCACATTTACTGGAAAGCCATTGAAAGTATGTTGTGTGGGACCCTCAGCAATGTTGTCAACAAATGCGTGTGCGTGCATCTGCATGTGTAAGTGTGTGTGTGTGTGTGTGTGTGTGTGTGTGTGTGTGTGTGTGTGTGTGTCTGTGTGTGTGTGTGTGTGTGAATGTGTGTGAATGTGCAATACTGGTGGTTTGTGTCAACGCCAGCAAACATCCCGTTGACCCCATGCTGTGTGACGGGAACATTCATTCTCCACACTTGACTGCAGATCTCCCAAAGCACTTTGTAACCCAGGAGTCTCTCTTGCCACCCAAAAGCAGTCCCCCATTCTCACTCTTCCTCTCTATATCTCTCTATCTCTCTCTCTCTCTTTCCCATTTTCTCTTTCTCTAAGCGTCCAAACCAGCTGGGGTTCCACTGTAGGGAGCGCCCGGAACATCTGGGATCCATCGGGCCCCAGGATAGCCGACAGCTGGAAGGCATCGGCGCCGCAGATCAGCGGACTGGATCAATCCAGACGGAATCGGCCGGGTCTTTAAGAATCCGGGGAGAGGCGTGGGAGACCCTAGTCAGCCCAGTGGATCAGTCGAGTAAACAAACGTTGCATTCCAGGGCCATCAAAACATACGCGTCAATATGAGAGAGAAAGAGATGGGGGTGGGGATTGCGTGTTTGGGAGCACATGCAAGTAGTGTCAAGGTGGTCCATGGATGGAGTGTATATGTGTGTGTGTGTGTGTGTGTGTGTGTGTGTGTGCCTCTCTGAGTTTGTGTGTGGGTGTGAGTTTATGCATTGGAGTGTGTGTGCACGATTTGTGTCTTTCTGTCTGTATGTGTGTGTGTGTGTGTGTGTGTACAGTATGTGTGCCTGTGTCCTGGCACCAACAACCACCACCAGGTGTAATAAAAATCCGTAAGTAGCATTAATCATTTTCACATGCCAGCCGTGCCGAGTGCAGCAGTTCACTTTTACAAGCCGGTTTGGACGCTCAGGGGTAAGACCTGTGTGCAGCTGACCCCAGCCTTCCCTTTGATTCCCCTTTACTGCCACGACTCCCACCACATCACACTCAGATACATTCAGATACAGTCACCCTTACCAGGTATCTATACGAGTCGATTACACAGTCCAATAAACTCATCAAAGACAAAAAAGAGGGTTTTTTCTATCTAGAAAACCATCACAGTTCCAGCTCTGAGTTCCAGCTCTGTATGAGCGTATAACCACAGGCAGACCAGACATAATGTGGACAGGATCACTCAGGTGTGGCCTGAAAGCCTGGGGTTAAATTTGGATGCTAATGCATGAGGACAGGGCTGTGAGCAGGGGGAGAGTACAGCTATGACCTGTTAACAAGGCATGACACTCTCGGCCCAGAGCTATGATGGGGATGTTTGGACATTTTGGGCACCGGGTGTGATCCTGTCAAGCTCTGCTTTCAGCTGATAACAGGAGAGGAGAAAGAGAGGAGAGAGGTAGAGAGAGAGAGAGCATGTAAACACACACACACAGACGCACACACAGACACACAGACGCACACACACACACACACACATACACACACAGGCACACACACACATGCACACAGAGACACACACGCGCACCCACACACACACACACACCAGTTTGCCATATCTTCGTATTTTGTATGATATGAGCCTTATGTTTAAAGGCGAAGAGAAGAGAGAAGAGAGAGAGAGAGAGAGAAGAGAGAAGAGAGAAGAGAGAAGAGAGAGAGAGAAGAGAGAGAGAAGAGAGAGAGAGAGAGAGAGAGAGAGAGAGAGAAGAGAGAGAGAGAGAGAGAGAGAGAGAGAGAGAGAGAGAGAGAGAGAGAGAGGAAAAGGAAAACGTGCATGCCTGGTAAAGGTCAAACATCATGAGCATGCAGGTCCTCCAGCGGCCCTTTTCAGTGTCCACAGGCACCTGCCATGCTTGTCATTCCAGGGAGTCCGATTCCCTCTCTGCAGTGTCAACAGCAGTGAGTTCATGGTCAGAGTATGTCATTATGTAACCACAGAGGTGTCCATTATTCTGCATGCTTTATCAGTGATGGCCTTTATTCAAGTGTCTCGTATCACTCTGTCTGTTATTGAAATGTCACAGAGATTGTAAGTCATAGGGATGAGGTGCTTTTGGCAAGTGATGTTCTCCCCATCTCTCTCTCTCTCTCTCTCTCTCTCACACACACACACACACACACACACACTCCATCACTTTTCCTGTCTATTCTTGTATATCTCTTTCATACACACATTTTCAATGACACAGCCTCGTCTTTTCATTCTCCAGATTGATACGTCGGTGCTTAAAACTTCAAAGCTTGGACCCCACACTGGACACTATACGTGCCTTTAGACTTATGATCTCGTAGACTTGGACATTTTCTTCACACAATATCCAATGACTCACCAGATTAAAGGGAACGACACTAGAGCACAATGTCCTGGGATACTGGAGGCAAGATACACCAACTAAGTCACAGAGTTATTTTCCAACAACACGCCCAGAAAAGGGAAAAACAATAACGAGATGAAAAAGCTTTATTTCCATCCCTCTCAGCAGAAGCAGTACCAGTTACGGTCTGCCATTCGACTACTTTCAATCGGTTTTAAAACATGTTCAGCCTACTGTGCATCTTTATCATCCACATAAATCATCACTTTATGTGCCACAACACATGAATCACATGAATAAGCACTATATGGAAAGTCACACACATTGCGGTTTGTTTGCTGATGGAAAAGTTGCAAATTTGCAAACAAAGTTGCAAAGTCTCTATAAACAATCAAATCAAACATTATCATCAGATGTGAAACAACTTTTGTTGTGAAATAACTTTTTGACTATTCCAAACCCAGCCAGAAAAAATGTTGACTCAGATATTATTATTTTAAACAAATCCTTTTAAAAACCTCTTGGGACCAGAAATACCTTGTGTTCATTGTGCACACAGGACTAGGCAAACTCCACAAAGTGCCGTTTTAATACCCATGCAAATCCAAACATCTCAGCTGCAGTGCCTGAAATGAATTCTATATCCAATGTTATCCAGGCGCCTGATCCCCAGACCCTCTGAGCCTGAAGTCTGTCGGTTTGGATTGCAGCCCACGCTTAATGACTTTAGGGTGGCTAATAAAGCAAGCTCGTCTCACTCTCTCCCTCTCTGTCTCTCTCTCTCTCCGAGTCAATAACAAAAATATTACAGGCACAATTACAGAGCTGTGCTTTTAATCCATGTGAAAGCATCCCTTGTCTCTGCGCTTGTCTGTCAGTGAGGCCACCCAGTATGGGGCCAGAGCTCCCAAAAAGCAAAGAGAGAGAGAGAGAGAGAAAGAGAGAATGAAGGAAAGATAAAAGATAGAAAGATAGAAATAAAGAAGGGAATGCAAAGAGGAGAGCGAGAGTAAATCATGGACATATAATAATGTTAAATATAGAATATACTGTGTGTAGTTTCCAAGGTAATATGTAGGTAAAGTCTATATGTGAGGAGTAGAGAGAACATGGAACATATTAAGAGGTTCCTTATTCATGAGTTGGAACACACAGCATGATTACACATAATTACTTGGGTAAATACACAGAACAGCATCAAGCCTTATTTGGCCTCATTTGTCTGAGCTTGTTTGCAGATATAAAGAGGTTAAACACGGACATGAAAACAACACGTGTTCAGCTCTTGCGCGAGAGAGAGAGAGAGGGAGAGAGGAGAGGGAGAGAGCTGAAGGCCTGCATTCCCTCTCCTGTCACCAGTGTGGCCTTTCCCGGCCAGCAGTCCGTGTTGCACCTCCGTGTCATTTCCAGGCCTGTGTGATTCCGGCTCCGGCGCCGTGCCCCCTGTCCCTGGATGTCGTCTGAGCGGGAACGCCGGGAAGAGGAGGAATTCCTCGCAAGGTGACGGCAGGCGGAACCACCGCAGACACAGACAGTACCTGCCCAGTCCTCCCGTGGCTAGTGCTTTGCCTTTCAGCAACACGGAGCTCTGAAAGGCATCAACTGTGGCATGTGACACTAAACAGGCATCTTTGGACACAGCTGTGTGTGTGTGTGTGTGTGTGTGTGCAGGATGACTTGCTCAGATATAGGTCTCATTAGCACAAGCCCGCTAAAGCTAACAGAGCTAATTGACCTGTCTGAGATTGGTGCTCAGATTGAACACACTCCAGTGACGGGACTGCATCTCTTCCTGCTCTCGTCTCATGACACACTAGTGACAATTCTTAGACAACTGCTCTTGTATTTTATATATTATTATTGTCTTCATAAAATACATAAAATGGACAAACTACATCGTAGCTCTCCAGACAAATAACAATGGACTAAACAACACATCACCTAAAAAACAAAATGAGACATTAAAAAGATCAAAAGCCCCCTTTAATCTAGTTGTATGACTGTAACATATTTTTTCTTTACAGGCAAAACACAGCGAGACACTTACACTTTTAAAAGTACACAATCAAGTATCTAACCAGAGGGTTATCAAAACGAAGTGGTCAAGGATCTTTGATCTAACCATGGTTCTGGATTTTATTTTGGGGTGGATTGTTGTTTTAGTTCTGATGTGGAACCACAGTCACATCCTGCAAGCTGACACCACGGAGGTAGGCCCATGATTTGTAGGCATCATGGTGACAGAGCAAAAATTTCAGAGAGATGGTTGCATATTTTACAGTCCCCGTCGCACCAAGCAAAACAAACAAGGTGGATCTGTTCTGTGCAGAAGGGTTTCGGTGCTACTGCAGCAGGCCCGGAGCCATTGTCCCCGGAGCAGGGAGGAATTCCACTGATTTCCCCTGTGGAGACACTGACTTGGTTTCTTTCTCTCTGTAGCAAATCACTCAAGCGATATCCTCATAAACGTCTTCCTCCACACTCAACCACAACAAGTTCAAGTCACTCAAACTCACTGTGTTTCATTTCTGCCCAACTACATGTGGTGGTTGTTGTATCCTACTTTTTTTTCTTGTGTGCTGTAAATACTGTATTCACAACAGCAAACTATTTGGGAAAATCTATATTTTTGTTTATTGTGCATATTTCAACTTCTCTCTGCAGATGACTTTTACTCTTGTATGGAAATATACATAGAAGCCCAGGAAATGAGAGACAGAAGTGTTTTGGGTTTTGAGCAACAGTGTGTACATGATTCATCCAATTGACCAAATGTTTACTATGTGAAGCTAGTGCTTGGTTTTGAGATGTGTCACAATATTTTGAATGCTGTGTCTCATTTTGCAGGAGATATGAGGCATTTTGCATTTTGAGGTGATGTGGCCATTCTGCCAGTATGAAATGAATATACTATAACTAGTTTAAGATGCTTTGAATAATGAACTTATTAATTATTTTATTTATTGCATTGTAATAACTGCCTTATTCTGCAGCTGGCTGGAAGCACACGACTTACACTAATTGGAAACATGGGTATTTACATTGCCAGGTTCTCCAGTTACATCCAAAACAAATCTATGAGGTGAAGTCTTAATACACATAGAGTCATGGAGGATTTTCCAACATTTTCCTCCTGACCTCAGTGACCCCCAGGTCCCTGAATTACTCCCTGCCTGCTCCTCACCTGCCCCCAGTCTTTAGCTGACCTGATGGCTCGTAGATAGCGTTATCCTCCCAAACCGTGAACCTTGGCCTTCATGCAAGCCTCTCTTAAGTCTCTCTTTCTCTCTGTCTATGATGTTTTGCAAACTTTTGTCAAATTCGGGCCCCTTGTTGCAAGACAGCCAAGCTAAGTGTTTCAATTCAAAACAGGAAAGCACTTTCGAGTGCCTGAGGTATCTCCTCCACCATCTTGTAAAGGTGTCCCAGTGGATAAGAACAACACCTCTGACCTTCCATTTGAGGGGTTCACTACGTACTTCAGCCAGTGAGGTCTACCAGCATGCTCTACTGCTTGCCTGCATATTCTCTCAAAGGAAGACTCACATTTGTGTTGGGGATAGAGAGGGGTGGGGGTCAGGAGTATGTGTGTTTGTGTGTGTGTGTGTGTGTGTGTGTGTGTAAGTGTGAGTGAGTGAGTGTGTGTGTGAGTGTGTGTGTGTGTGTGTGTGTGTGTGTGTGTGTGTGTGTGTGAATGGTTGGGAATAGTGAAACTGAAACCTGATGACCAACAAAGAGGACGGCTACAGCGCACTTCTACTGTATGTGGCCTGCAGTAGTTCCTATCTGTACTCCTTCTTCTCCTGTTCACCCTAAAATGGCCAACAGTATACAAGACACTCCAATTTATAACGATGACATGCTCTGTGCCAAACCCGAAACAGAAAGTTCAAAAATAACCAGTATCAATGATGCCTACTTTTGAATGTACTCCAGTAAAGTATGGGTATAACGTGCTCGCACAGTTTCCATAAAAATAAAGGTCACCTGTAAAGGTCATAGAAGTTAAGTGTATGGAACATCGTTGATTGTGTCCTTTCTGCTCCTTCCAACTCCGCGCCTGCTACAGCCAAGATGCCTCAGAGCAGAAGAAGCCCAGGAGCTCTAGAGCAGCAGCAGTAGCCTGCCTCCTGACAGCCAAGGACATGGCAGAGTGATGGTAACCAGAGCCTCTTCTTACCCATGGAAACGGATTCATTTAACCTTCCGTAAAACAAAAAACTCCATCTGTGGAGGGCTAGGGAGAGAGAGGGAGAGTTAGAGAGAGAGAGGGGGGGGGGAGTAAGAGAGAGAGAGAGAGAGGGATTTAGAGAGAGAGAGGGGAGAGTAAGAGAGAGAGGGAGAGAGAGAAAGTGAGAGAGAGAGAGAGAGAGAGAGTCATGTGGTTGTCCATCTGGTACATGTGTGAGTGTGCAACCATATCAGAGGGGAAAATGGCATACAGGCGGTTAGTAAGGGACTGGGAGAAGAGAGAGAATGATCAGTAGTAATTGCACAGCTGTTTATTTCAGTGGATCAAAGCCAATTTACACAAAGATGATGTGAGAACTCTTCCACGTTTATATTCATTCTAATCAGCGCGGTCTGACCTGGCCTCACATGGCCATCATGTTCAGGAGTACATCATAGACAAAGAACTGGAGTGTGTGCTTTTGAAGGAGCAGTGTGTAGTTACTATTGTCAAAAGTATGAATAGCTTCTTGATATAGACTCTTAAAACAAATGTGTTGTCCCTATCTGAACACAGAGTTGTGTTGTTTGCAACACAGGTTGTGTTATTTTCAACACATATTATGTGACAAATAAAAAAGGAAACAACACAAACTGTGTTGAACACCTACCTGAACACAGAGATGTGTTAAAAAAACCGCAAGATGTGTTGTTTTCAACACATTTGTTTTAAGAGTGTAGTTAATTAAATTAATGTTGAAATAGAAAAATAAATACATCAGAAAATATTGTAAGCATGTAATTTGTGAAAAATACATACATTTGGAAAACTTTTGCTCCAATATGCTTCAGAGTAACTGTACTTTAAGGCTGTAGGTTCAGAAGCTATTTTGTTTTTGACAGCAAAACTGTAGACTCAGCCAGGGTGGTACTAGGGCTCACTAGAGTAAACACATCAATCCTGATGTAAACCTGACAAAACAGGGAAGGCTAGAGATGGACCTCCGCAGATGAACGACAGACCAGACTGACCAAGGGAGGCCAGAACTCAGCTCTCCAATTAAGCTGTGATTGATCACTGGTTATTGGCCGAAAAGTGCGCAATTTAACAGAATTAGCCTGTAAACAAATTGAGAATCTATTGTCAACACAATTTCTTTGTTAGGGGAGCCATCAAACATGTCAGACATGATGAGAACATCATACTGAAAAATAAGCACCTGAATCCTATTTAAAAACGTCAGAGTATCGGACTGACTCATGGCAGCACATTGCCTTTGACAGGAGGGATGAGCTGATCTGACAGCAGCAGGTATTACATCATGTCTTCAGTCTAACTCAACCTGCAGGGGATCAACACAGGATAATCCCAGGCCTGCTTCCTGGAAGGACAGCCAAGCTTCAAATGTATGGCTCCTGTTGGATTTTAATGTGTCTGTAAATGTACTGTTACTTTGTGGAGTATTAGGCTGATTATGTCTGTGTTTGGACTTATGTGAAGGTGCCATTTTAGATTTTAACATTATTTGTATGTAAACACATACTTCATGGTACATTTAGATGTCATGCAGTTACATAGTGCAGTACAGTTGAAATTATTGAAATAATGAAATAATGAATCATGGTAATGGTAGTGTTCAGTTTCAGCAAATGTGTGATACATTACTGTGATTAATGATGCCATTAATTTGATTTTGAGCGCATACTACAGTTCTGTGTCCATGCCAACATGTGTTTGTGTTCCGTGGCCATTTCCATTAGTTGTGTTCTGGGACCTTTCCCCATCCAAGCTCTGGTGACCTTTGACCTGTGCGTGTTAGTGGAACACTGTTCCCGTTCCCCCTGCTCCCCTGCAGGTCTAGCACAAACACACACATCTCCCAGCCACTGTATTTCTATTGAGGAAGGAAAAGAACGAGGGAGTGAGAGGAGAGATAAAAGAAAAGAATTAAAAATGAAGTGACATGGTTGGCATTCCCTGTGGAGGGAGCTCTCTGGGCCCTTTGGTCTATCTGTCATCGCAGGGGTATTGTGATGGCAGCGCAATACGGCACTAAAACATCAAAGGGCCCCTCCGCTGCGTAGTATAGTCCCCAGGGCACACTTTGCATGGTCTCCGATCATAAGCTACAGTATATGGTACTGATTATGTCATGGCACAATGGAAGCCACGCCAACCACGCTGGAATGCTCCTAAGCATGCCCTCCATGCATTTCCAATCAGGAGGCTCCTCAATGCGGAGGAGTCGGGCGATGGCTGGGGCGAGCACGTCGTGTTGAAACTGTGGAGAGTCCAGTGCTGGCACGGTGGAGTCCCTGTGAGCATGGGAACAATGACGAATCACTGAAATATTCTCCCATGGAAGGAGCTGGAGCGGAAAAAAGAGAGAGAAGCAGAACTGGAAATTCATCTGATAAGAGAAATGATAAACATACAAACCACAAGAGAAAGAGAAGAGAGAAAGAGAGAAAGGGAGAGAGAGAGAGGGGGAAAGGGAGAGAGGGAAAAGGAATGGGTGTGTGTGTGTGGGGGGGTGTTGCAATGAATGGAGAGATTGAATAGGATTATGAAAACACACCAGGGAAAATGAGAATAATGAAAGAGCACTGAAAAAGAGAAGTGAAGTGAAGAGAAGGAAGAAAAACAAGAGCCGAAAGACAAAAAAAAAGTCTTCCTCTTCCTCTTCCTCTTCCTCTTCGAAACTACAAACCAGAGACAGCAGGTCTCAGAGGATCGAGATGCAGCCAATATGGCAGCTGTCTCCCCTGACCTCCACGCTGGAGTGGTGAGAGAACGGCAGCGAGGGACCGGCTTGGAGGATCTATCACAACAACTGATGCAAGGCTCAAACTATGACCGCAGCCTCACACGAAAAACGTGAGCTGAATTCAGCTTCATCCAATGGTCGTGCAGTGCACATGGAGATTCATTTTGTTGTTTGATTTTTTTTTCCTACTGTGTTTACCTGTACACACACGTGCATAGCATACACCCTCTTACTTGTACTTCGTGTTACTTCTATCAGGAATTCATTGCACATAAGAGAGAAAAATAAAGGAGAAAAAAAAAAGATTAACTTGGGCAAAAGTTGACTTTCCCACTGTTTTGATCAGAGCCAGGCTGTGCAACAGCTCACAGATGGCTTTCATCAATGTGTTTAATTGCTGGAGGAATGGCAATCATTTTCTCCGTCATCATTTAAATGGTCTGCATGGCTCGCTCTTGTATGTGTTGCATACAGTACATGGGCAAACTCGCTCCCACTGGGGTTGTTTGTCAATATGACGGTACCAGGGCTACTTTAGCCCTGCATGGGAGAATGGACCGACACGCGATACACAGGGGGGATCTGAACACTGACTCAGACACATTGTGTGCTTCCCCTATTAGCCCATGCGCTGACAACATAACCATTCACAAACATTTGGATGACAGAAAACCAGGGTTTCTCTCCAAGTGTCTGAGTTGTTCTTAATAAACAGGATATGAAATGATCTGCCTGTGTAAACTGTGGTAAAGTGCTTCACGATGATTGGCCCATAAACTGTTAATTGGATACACAAATGTGGATATCGAATAAAAAGGAGCATGGCTAAGTGATTCAGATAGAATGACTTCGTTAACTATAAAGCAATTGTGGAAATCGTCAGTGATTTATTGGCATCAAGGAAGAATTTAATCGGACTGTGCCTTGGCTTAACTTATTCTGGTTGTACCTATGCAAATATACAAACCCAATAGCACATATGTTCAAGAACCGACACCATAAAGCCATGAAAAGTAGAATTTCATTTTTGGTTTGCCCCAAGTTTCCAGTTTAAAATAGGACTGAAATAGTTTGATTAGAAAAATAACGCTATTGTGAAAATTCTGCCAGTGCACACACCTCTTTCAGCTCAAAAACAGCTCGCTTACTGGCCCCCTGCTCAGTTTTCACAATAGGTGTATGTGGTCAGGCTAGCTGAACAGATCATTACCAGTATGGAGACGCTAAACTTGTACCTTTATGTGAAACTTATTGACAGCATCCCAAACCAGAAATACAGCCCTCAGATCAGGGGTGATACTAAACATTTTTGGGGCCCTATGAAAGAATATACTATGCCCGTCCAAATAATAATGCTAGTCATTATATTCTATTAGGGGCCCCTGTCAGTGCCCTTGGTCCATATTTTTCCCCACCTTACGGCACCCGCCTCTAGTGACCTTGGCATATATTGAGTAGGGATGAAGGGGTCCTAAGATGCATTGTATGGAAAATGTCTCCAGGGGTCCTGGGCTTCTCTTTCCAATCAGCCAGACACAACCCTAGCCTGGCCTGGCACCCTCTGTACGCCTGTCCCCCTACCCCCTTACCACCTCCAGCTGTGGAGAGCTCAGATTCCCTCTTATCTTCTGTTATGTTTTCTCCTCTTCCATGTTTGTTCTCTCTAGCTCTCTCTCTCTCCCTCTCTCTCTCACGCATGCTTTTTTGGACTGAAGAGGTAGAGGCAAAGAATGTATGATAGGAATGTGTGATTCTTTACCGGACAGGCACATCTGGGATGGGGTCCGGTCCAGTACAAACTGAAGCGGTGTGATAGGTTTCAGAAAGCGATCTACGGTATATTCGGTTGTTTAAAAAACAACTGGGTGTAAAAAACGAAAAACCCACACTTTGAACTGAAACTTATTTTTGGCTCAAATCCTTTTTAATATGTTCAAGACTTGCTCGGAAGCAGACCCCCTGTTGTTTTCCACAGCGAGACAAGCACCTTCAGTACACCTAGAGTGCGGTTAGATGTTAGCCTAGGGTTCCAACAGTCAGCCAGAGAAAAGAGTAATACCAGCTTTCCACAAAAGGACAAGATAAAGCGGACAAGGCAACCAGATCTTCCGGCATAAACTGACCATAAACTTGGCGACAGCAGCTGTAGTCGGTCAACCAAGGCTGTAAACTGCTATGGCTTCTGAACGTGGCACTAAGGCTTATTGGGCTTGTTTGCGGATGCCTTCTATTCACTTCAAGTAAACAAAGGGGAAGCTACAATCCTTCACACTAAAAACACAGCAAATACTTAGTGACAATGGCGGGAACACTAAAAGATATGGTGTGTGAACAGCAAACCTGGACGATGTGTTTTGCCTTCTCGGGTCGGACCAGGTCAGAACAGTTCCATTGTGTGAAATGAGATTTCCTCTCCATTTGACTCTCAATGAAAGGTTGAGCAAACACAGGCATGGTCACAGAAGAAAGAAAGAAAGAAAGAAAGAAAGAAAGAAAGAAAGAAAGACATGGGAGAGAAGAACTGATCCCCTCTAAAGCCTGTATCTCCTTCCTCTTAAACTCTGTCACATTATCGGGATCTCTCACTCATCAAGCTTTGGCACACGGTGCTGTCATGGCAGCCACAGCAATGGAATTGTTAGAAGTTTCTCATCGCACTTCAAAGCGGCACTGCGGCCATCTTTGTCCCAGACAAGACACTTGATGCGTGACGTATTCGATAAGTCCTGGCTAATTCACTGCACTGCAGAAACAGGCTGGGGGAGGCTGGGCTAATTATCCAATAAGGAAAATTGTGCTGTGCGGATCATCCACCAGTGGATTAATGCCAGGAATTTTGATCAGATTGGGAGGCAAGGAGGAAGGATGCATTGCAGGAGAACTGAATCAAACTGAAGCAGAAGAAAGAAGTGACATCTTGTGTGCAGCTCCACCTGCCAAGGCCTATTATAGCAAGTGATGGTGACGGATGTGCTTCATCCCGTTCCCTCTGCATCTTCATAATTCCCAATGCAGATGAGATGAAAGAATCTAACAAAACGTTAAACCAAATGTGGTGTCCGCTATCCAGACTTTCTATTGATACTGACAGAATGACGACACACCACGAGTAGGCTACAATAGGCTACTGTACATGATCTGCTAATGTGGCCAATCTCCCGACCAAGACGCAGCAAGAATTTATGTTTCTATAATCGCCTAGTCTGACATGGTCAATCCTAAAAGACCATCGTGGAAGACATAAAACCTGTGTAATCTACATAGGCCATAACTTAACTCTACAGTCAAGTTACTCAATCTACAGTTTGTCCCATTTCTTCCTCTTGTGTATAGCCTGTCTCGCTCCCTCTCCAGCGAAGGGAGAGGAATAGAATTAGAGTTAGCACAGTTCGAGCTTTCTGACTCATGAAACATGAGTGAAACGAGCCTGATAAGTCATGTAGAATAATGTGACCATACTGACCTGAAGGGTATGTTCAGGCTCATGGACCACTGAGGGGCCTGGTGCAGTATGCATGTCCTCACACTTAACCTGATGTAAGGGTGCCTGGTGGTAACTGAGCAGGGTGCCAAGGTCATTTCTTCAGAACATAAATAAAAGTATTTACTGTATTAACAGTGCCATAAAATGTTGTGCGCGAAGCCATCTGTTAAATGAAAAAATGTGAATGTATGTCGAACATGAGACAGGCTGTGAGGGGTCGTGCCTGTACATGATGTATTAATAAGGGTGAACCTTGTGAAAGTGGCTGAGCGCCTGAGGGATCGTAGGTGACAGAGGTCAGTGTTCGAGTGCATTTCATCATCGTCCCACTGCCCGGTCCTGCTCGATCTGCCCCCGCCATTCCCAACCCCCTCCACATCCCTCCTCCCAACTCACACACACAAACACACACAAAACACACACACACACCAGCCTTTCTTCTCTTTATCCTCCGGTTTCCTGTCTTTCGCCGTTGCCGGCCTCTTCATTTGATCGGCAGGACCCTGATTTGTCTTGCCTGCCCGCCCGTCTGCAGGAGAAATATGCCTTCATTTCACACCTCCTAATCGCATTTCACACTGTCCCCGGGGTCGGGCCGGGGGGAGGAGAGGGGAGCGCAGGTGGAGGCGGTGGAGCAGGAGGAGGAGGAGGAGGAGGAGGAGGAGGAGGAGGAGGAGGAGGAGGAGGGTAGGGAGCAAGCAGGTTTAGCCCAGGCCGGTCTATGTCGGCCGAGGGGCACCCTTCCTTGGGCAGAGGGGTCTGATTTCCCCCCTTGGCTGTTATGGAGAGGGGATGGGGTGTCAGATTGAGGGCAGGACAGGAGTTGTGGGGGTATCAGGAGCGTCCCTGTCGAGGGATACAGTATCACAGGTCAGGCGGTAGTGTATACAGGGGTAAAGGGGAGGGGGTCTGAGGGTGAGTAGGGGGGAATGGGGGTTGGGCGGGGGTAGTGGAGAGACTTCCATGTGAGAGTTTGGCCCGTCAATCACATGCTCCCTCACGCGTGACTTAACCCCCCACCTGCTACAGGAAATGAGGCCTTCCTCCGGTCACGTTCCTTTGGCTTTCTCCTGCAAGGGTGCGCACACACACACACACACACACACACACACACACACACACACGCAGACACACACACACACATTGGGCATACAAACAAACATTACAAGCATTACGGTTGTTCACACATGCACAAACAAACACAAAACCCACTGACAAACACCTATTCTAATGCATATATTCATGCAAACACACACACACACACGCTCATGCGCGACACACACACACACACACACACACACCTTCTCACACACCTGCTCTGGTCAGCTGCTGGACCCCTGGGCCAGCGAGGGTGTTGAACTGATCCGTATGCTCCCCGCAGCGAGAACCTGCCCGCAGAGATTAGCTCAATGAATCCAGCAAGACGCCCGTGAAACACACAGCAACCCACTTAACCACTGGGCAGAAATCCGTATCCCGCTCCGCACACACACACATGCACACACACACACACACACACACACACACACACATGCAGGGGGGTGCATCCACTGGAAATATAGACTTAGGCACGATGTGGAATTGAACTAATACACAGATGTCTTCACAGAGGGGATAGGGGGTGAGGATGCCAGTTGATGCCCCCTCCATGCACTAATTGCCCCCCTCTGGGCATCCTCTTGTTGTTCGGAGGTAATAACATAATGAGCCTTGGAGCAACGCTCAGGAATCTGCAGGCTTACATTTGAAAGATCGCTCTGGACATTGGAGGTACTTATAGCAGATCACCATACAGTATGGCCATACGGCCTGCAAATGACCTCTCCTAAAGGTTTTTCACGCTTCATGAAAGAGGGGCGTCCATTAATTACATTCACTGCTGGTGGCTGACCCTTGTGCTTAATGAAGACGGGCACGCGGGTGGTGTGTTCATCCTTGACCTTGGCAGAATTTAGTAACGCGATACAATCGACTGGGAGGCATGTTGTGGGAGTGAGTGGGCGGAGGTAGACTGGCATGTGTGGGGCCAGGGTTTGGTGGGGGTATGTAGTGCATAGCGCCACTGACGGTAACATAACAGTCGGGGGTCGTGCTTGTTTTTCCTGCGAAGTGTCGCAGTTAAAGTCCACACAAAGCCAGTGCAGATCGGCCCGAACACCTCGGTGGTGAAACCCGAGAGACATTTCAATCGGACATGGAATGTAAATACGCCGCGAAGGAATGAGTCGAGATTAACAGGCAGAAAGGAGGGCGTTGGTGCGCTACTTTGAAAAAGAGCAGCACTTCTTTTTTTCCTGTCTCTCTCTCTCTCTCTCTCTCTCTGGGTCTTAACATGAAAGAGGTGCTTAATAATCATCGCTGAGTCTGTTGAAAACATTCCCCTCGGTGCATGATAATGCTTAAAGCCCAGTTCCCAGGTCCATTCTGGAGTCTGGAACCAATACAGAGAGAGAGAGAGAGAGAGGAGTCACACAGCCTCACGTGGCAAAAAGTACATCCACCGAGACATACACACACGTTCATGTTCACACTCACATGCACATAGACCTACATACAGGTCACATACATACACACACACAGAGAGAAGCTCACGTGAGGTTTTAATGACCCTTCATATCCTTGCAAATGTATGTGTTTGTAATGAGAAACTGCAGGCCACGAGAGAAAAGAAAAAAAATGATGAGAGGAGAAGAGGAGAGGAGAGGTCCTACAGAAGCCTCAGGTGGGGTTTTGGCCATTTGAGACTCTCCTCTGGTGCAAACTTTAACACTGCCACCCCCAAACTGCATCCATTAATCTCATTTTACCTCCAGTAACACAAGCCAGCTGCTGAGGATTGTCAGCTTGAGAAAGGATAGGCTGTAGGCTGTTTTAATACCCCTTTCATATACCTTCTTGCCCACCCTGAGAAATACGCCCATGGAAACTCCCCACCACCCCCACCCCACCCCAGTAATGGTACCAGACTCGATCCTCTCAACATTTGGTCCCGGTCATTTATCATCACTCTGTCCCTCTATTGTTCTCTCAAACACTTAAGGGTCATTCACACCAAGAACGATAACAATAACTATAATGATAAAAGCGTCCACACTGAACATTGATAAACAAAGTCTCTCCTTGTGTTAATGAATGTGACAGCTAAAATTTGAAGGATTCTGATTGGCTATTAGCTTTTTATCGTTCTCAAAATCGCTCTGAAAGTGATCCCCAACAATATCATTCTTCATGTCGTTATCGTTATAGTTTATGTGTGAACGTCGTCATTCATATTAACGAGAACGATATTTGTTTATAGTTATCATTATCGTTTTATGATGTGAATGACCCCTTTACTCTGTTCATCCAAAATATGTCTTTCACACTATCACCCTTCTATCATGTTTTGTGGTTGCTATCCTTAAGCGAAATTTATTTCAACCGCAGGGACGCCCGCCTTGGGAAAGAGCTCAGCGCACTAACAAGCTCCTTGGAAAGATTAGGAAGTCCAAAATCTGATTTAGATCATTTTGTATTTTTTTATTTTTTTAATCATCCTGAAAAAGTGGTGGGGGCTTTCCAACTCGTCCGCCCC
This sequence comes from Alosa alosa, assembly GCF_017589495.1. NCBI lineage: Eukaryota > Metazoa > Chordata > Actinopteri > Clupeiformes > Clupeidae > Alosa > Alosa alosa. The sequence goes on along the minus strand of NC_063192.1, from coordinate 26,617,671 downwards.
AACTCTCGTCTCCTGGAGTAATGAAACACAAACTGTCAGCATGACTGGGTCGGTTCCAGGGCCCCGGTCGCTCACCGCCACTAAATTTACACCCACAGAAATAAAAAAGAAGGAAAGAGATGGAGAGGCTTGTTTTTTTTCAAACATCACCTCGTACCCTTGGTGATCTGACACGTTCCTCGGGAATAAATTGAGAACACGAGGAGAGTGGCTGTCAAAATGCAAACACTGACAGACAGAAAGAGAGAGAGAGAAAGAGAGAGAGAGGTAGACAGAAAGAGAGAGATATTTCACTCCATCTGTTTTGGGTCTACGGTACCTCTGACTCCCGTGTGGTGAAGCATTCGCTGGAAGGGAGCAGATAGATGATTAGATGATTTAGGTCCAGTCGGGCTGACACAGATAGAACCTCCAAGCCTTGGAGCACAACCTGGCAGCACAGATACCCAGAGAGCCACAGGCCTTCTGAAAGATAAGATCCTCGCCAGCTTAGGCCTCCAAAGTTCCAGTTCCGCACCATGATATGTTTTATTCTCCTGGACAGTGGAGCTTTAAATTCTTTCCGTGATGGCTGCAGTTGGAAGAAGTCAAAGGTCATCGGAATGACGGGTGCAAGATGAGCAAAGGCTGGGAGAAGGGTCATTGTGTGTATCTATGTGTGTGTGTGTGTGTGTGTGTGTGGAGTGTGTGTGTGTGTGTGTGTGTGTGTGTGTGTGTGTGTGTGTGTGTGTGTGTGTGTGTGTGTGTGTGTGTGTGTGTGTGTGTGTGTGCCTGTGATGTCCAACGAGATGAAGGCTGACGGGCCTCTGCTGGATGACATCACCTCAAGCAGGAGACGACTCCGACAACCTGACTCCGACAACCACATTTGGACAGGGAGGGCACGCACACACACAGACACACATGCATGCACACACACACACAGCTAGATGTCATCTCTAGGCACTCACGTGGAGAGGGCAGTATCAATAAAAGGGGGGCTTTGGGAAGAAGTTACCGTGTCTCCCTGTGAATTGTTTTCTTTTAATAAAGTGGGGGGAAAAGACAGCAACATCATGGTAGCAACACAGAGGATTTGCCTCCCTCTCTCTCTCTCTGACTCACTCACTCATTTTCTCCTTCTCTATGGCCCCAGGGATAACACTGAAAACACTCAACATCTCCCGCATGTAAATGGAAGCATATTATGGATGATTGCCACTGTAGCATGAAGAGCTGCTCTCACGGGAACATATCATACTGTGAGAGAGAGAGAGACCCTCACACACATAGGCTACACATACACACACACACACACAGGTCTTAGGACTCAACACTAGCCTCCGCCCCCCCTCATCTCTCTCTCCCACTATTATCCCCTGGCACAGGATCTAGGACTCACATCAGAGGGCCAAAGCAGGGTGATGGGCACGATCAGCCCGCCACGCCAGCTGGCACGCATGCCAACGCGGCTCTATTTCTGCTAACCCATCTGTGAGCGTTCTCACCTTTGTCACGATTCAAGGCCGACTCGTCTCTTCGCTCCTGCTCTGCAGATGTGGAAAAGCTCTGAAGAGGAGGCAGGCGGCGGTGCTGAAAGGCTGTCAGCGCTAAACTGATAACTGGAGCTTTGGCACCGGTGGGCGACTGGAACTTTTATGTGTCAAGTGATGGGAGTCGGACCACAGATAGAGGGAGACAAAACCCCCTAAGACGCTGCAGGAAGGAGCCAAAGCCTTCTTTTTTTGTGTGTGACCAACTGCTTATTGAATTGGTTAGACAGTAGAAGTACTATCAGATTGCTAACTTGAGTCCACTTGAGACCACTGATACCACAGACCACGAAAAAAACAATAACAATAATAAAAAAAAATGTATTCATTGTGTTTCTAATTTGACTAAAGCAATACTGGAAATAAAGAAATAGTAGAATTCTGCTGGGAATTCTGGAGTGAAATGGAAAATAGAAAACAGAAATAGAAAAGTGCTTATAAAGAGTAAAAGTTGATCAGTAGATTTCAGGGTCTTCTCTTATCATCTGATGTAAACAGTTCCTTGGGTGTTGTGCCTCTCGCACTCAGGGATGGATTACTGCACGGGCCTACCGGGCCCAGGCCCAGGGGCCCAAAGGGGTCAGGGGGCCCCGAAGCCCAAGCCATTGCATGGAATCATTGCCTCAATATCAGCAAATCAGGATGTAGGCTATGAATCTGATTGGATTAAAGTATTGGCCATTCCCAAAATGCATAAGAATACAGGAAATCACATCATACAAATTAAAAAAATTCTGGAGGAGGACCCCCTCTTCCTACATATGCGACAATTAGTGGGGGGCCATTACAACTGGGCCCAGGGGCCCGGAAGTTCATAATCCACCCATGCTCGCCCTGTTTAAGCTGAATCTCACTCCAGTGAACCTCACACAGGCCAGTGGCATGAGAACACCAAACAACCTGCCACCTGGAGCAAGAGTGGAGTGGAGCTCAGCCATCCGCCATCCTGTCCCATCCACACAGGGAAAGACAGTAAATACTTTTACCTCCACCGCTGCCAGGTGATGAGTAAGGTGTGTGTGTGTGTGTGTGTGTGTGTGTGTGTGTGTGTGTGTATGAGAGAGCAGAGAAAGCGTTTATCCACATGCAGGAATTCTCCTGGCCAGTATTTGTTTTATGGGAGATGGACAGAGTGCTTTATCTTTTTCCTCTCCTCCTTCACTCTCTCTCTCTGTCTCACAGCAGTAGCACAGGGACCCAGTCTCTCCCAGAGGCAGTAAATACCCTTCTGAGCCCATAACTCTGAAATGACTTGCCGACAGTAATTGACATGAGGTGGGGGTAGGACAGTAGGCCGACGGGTGGGGTAGGTGGGTTGGGGGTTTTGGGAGTGGTGGGTGGGTGGTTTGGTGGGTGTGAGAGAAAGGTGTGCAAAACTTGGCAGGTACGGAAGAGGATGATCTAGAGGTCTAGAGGTTCAAGGGCCGACACATGAGAGGGCGAGTAGACGCTCCCAACCTCCCTCCGCAAAGCCCAGCGCTGATGGGATTTACTGACGCAGACGTTTACCCCTGAATAAGAGAAAAAACAAGAGCATTTTCAAATCTGGGCAGTAAGACACAAACTATCCAGACTGAGCTGCCATGGAGATTCTGAATGTGCACCAAGAGTATGTGTGTGTGTGTGTGTGTGTGTGTGTGTGTGTGTGTGTGTGTGTGTGTGGTGTGTGTGTGTGTGGTATATAAAAGAGTGCACAGAAGCTAGGAAACACAGCTGTGGCCAAGACCTTCTAGCTGAGAGCGTCTGAGAATGTGTGTGTGTGTGGGGGGGGACAACACCCTGCATCTGTTGAGTGAGAGTGCACACACTTTAACCTTCTCCACTGTAAGCGTTCGCATCCCCCCCTCCCAAACAAACAACAGTTAACGAAGAGGCAGAAACTGCTCTCAACCATTCTCTATAGACAGTATCCCTGCCCACTGTCAAAATTTGAATACATTCACGTAGCCAAAGCATTTATGTTATGTTATATTAAAAACAAAAACAAACAAACAAAAGGAAAAACAATAACTAGCACTGTCACTAACAACCAGCACTCTCCACACTAACCAAATGCATGCTGGGAGATGGTACTGGTCTAAAATTACAGCTCCCTAAATTCCTCAAAGGACCAAACCGCTTCCACAGGAGTCAAACACCAGACATCTGCGGCACACTGATTCCTGAAAGCCACAAATCACACCAACAGCTCTTGGTTTACAGGAAGTGCAGTAGCTGTAGCCATGTTTACAATTCAGCCCTTGTGGCTGCAGCATGGGGGACCGGACAGGAGAGGGTCATTAGTTAGATCTACCCCTCGTCTTCTGCTATGAACTCCGAGTCTGTCTCTCTGTCTCTCTGTCTTTGTTTCTCTCTCTCTCTCTCTCTCTTTAAATTAAATTGTTTTAGTGCTTTTATTAGAATGGCTGCGGATACCATATTGCCAAACCCAAAGCCATTGTTTAGAGCTTAACCCTCTAGGCGCCACGGTCGAGTTTACTCGACAAGATGCGGTACTGAATAAAACGGCCGATTTAGTCAAATAGGGTGTCATATTTCGTTCGACCTCCACTCCACTAGATGGCAGACATGTCATACGTCATCCCCGAGTCCAAAAAAGGTCATGCTTTAAACAAAACTTTCGAGCTACAGCGCATTGAATCAGTGCGTGCAATACCAGAGCTAGTGTGCGTGTGAGCCACTTTATCAGAGCGATATTGTCAACGTCAGCGAGTATTTGCATCAGATTATCGTCTAATGGCATCAAAAAAGTTTACCCGAAATGAAGTGTTGGGTCTTCTATTCGCGGACCCTGATTCTGAAGGGGAATATCTGCCTTCAGAAAATGACGGTGATTCGTTTAGTGAGGCTTCAGATGCGTCCCTGCCTTGCAATGTTGCAGCTGGACAAAGTGAGAGAGTTAAGCTTACACCAAGCACAAACGTTGAATCGTTTGCCCAATGTCAGTGGTGGGAATAATGTTTCACAGGGTCGGAGTGTTAATCGGGAAATTAGCAGGGTGTTAGTGGTGTGGGCTGACGAGGCTGGAGGTATGTATGTAGCTAGCTTCTGTCTTCTGACCGTGTGCCTCTCCGCAATTCGGGCGACAGTAGCGTGGTGGAGCCTTTGTCTAATGCCACTGGGTATGTTAGGCGAGGTCGAAGAAGTGCTCATAGGACAGTTAGGGGAACGTAGAGGCAGTGTGGGGGAGTCGCCAATGAGAATGACAGTAGGCCTAGTCAGAGCTGGGCAAATTCTCTCCACTTTCGGCGCTAGGCAGATCTGGGCCATGCTGCTGCGCAGCAGGAGCAGAGGTGGTGACACGGGCAGAGCCATTAGGCCATGCATAGTCTATCACAAGATGATGGGAATGCCGGCCCTGTATGGATAGGGATAGGGAGTCATTATCTCTACAGCAAAAGGCCTGCTACATAAAAAAAAAAATTGTCAGCCATTTATTAGTAATGATTTACACTGTTGATTTGCTACCTATTTCCCTGACCATTTAGAACATACACTATGTGTTCTTTTTTGTGTGTTCATATCCTTGTGATGTGTGTGTGTCTTTGTCAGCTAAGAAAAAACAACAAAAAAAACATCAACAAAAAACAACAAAAGAAAAAAATACTAACATTGTCTCTCGTCTTGTCTCGTCATCTCACTCCTTATCTGTGCCTTGCTGTGGCAAGTGAGCTTTTGAACTAAACAGGTCTTGTCTACTTGTGTTTGTGTGTCATCTGAATAATATATATGTGCCCCATACATGGAATCAGAGTGCCTACTGTATGTAGTAAATGGAAAATCTCTACAGCAAAAGGCCAGCCTACCGCTACATGCATTTGGTTTGTTTCTGCCATTTATTAGTAATGATTTACACAGTTTGTTTACTTACTATTTACCTGAGCATTCAGTATTGTGCAATATAGCATACAGAAGGTGAGGGACATTTTGGGGTGAAAGAAGTGGTGCATTTTATCATTCAAACGTGCAACTTTTCATGAAAATTCTATAATCCAAGATGGCCGCCACCATATGACGTCATAATATGCAAATTAGATACAAACATTTAATCTCCACATAAACTTTGGGTCATCCTTAATATTTCTCTAATTTACAGAAAGTCTCTATCTCTTATCACTTTTAAGATATAGCCTTTTGAAATGAAGATGTCAAAATCGAACGTTTCGAAAAAAAAAAACCTCTGGCGCCTAAAGGGTTAAGTTTAAAAATCTAATTACAGCAATGTGTGAGTATGAGTGAAAATGAGTACATTCTCTTTCTCTCTCTCTCTCTTTCTCTCTTTCTACCTGGTGATCAGACATGCTTTAAGACCGTCTTAAAGCCTGTCCACACTGCTCACAAATATAACTATATAAATGCAACTACAGGATAGTAGCCACAATGACCTATGCAAAGGAAAGATAGATTCTGATTGCCTGTCAGTGTTTCTGTCATACACAAACTTGCTCTGAAAATATATCCCCAATGATATCATCTTTATGTCGTCATAGATTACAATGTGGATGTTGTTGTATTTTTGCTGTAGCTGATTTTATTTTTATGGTCTTCATCATAGCTAGTCTAATTCTCTTACACAGGCAGTTTGGACAAGCCTTTAGTGCAAGCAAGAGGCTGCCATATTGTACTGGACATTCGTGCCTCTGCACAGACTCCTACGTATTGGAAAACAGTCAAACATTACAGCTGGACAGAACAGTGTGTGACACAGAGAGACCTACTCGTTAAAAGTGTGTGAAACAATCACATACACAAGCGTTGGACTGTTCCAGCTATGAACACTGGTTTCCAAATTATCAGGCCACATTAAGTGGGGTGGACACCCGTTTCCAAGGACTTGCAGCATTGGCCCATGCGTTGGAGGAGGCCAGAACTGACTTCATAAGCACTGTTCTGGGGGTGGTGGTGAAGAAACATAGAAGTAGAAACAGACCACACACACATACACTCTTTCTCTCTCCCCCACAAATACACATACACACACACACATACACTCTTTCTCTCCCCCCACACACACACACAACATAACAACTGTAAAAACACAGACGTGTTAATATTCAAAAGCTCTCAATATCCTTTCAAAATAAAACAGGGTGGGGAATACAGTCACTGCGCAGCCTTAAACCAGGTCACACACACACACACACACACACACACGGACACACACGGACACACTCACAGACACACAGAGAGAGAGCACAATACTCCATGTGTACAACACAGATGGGTGTTAATATTCAACAGTTCTAAATATCTTTGCTAAAGAAAACAAACCGGAGCAGCAGCACTAGTAGCACACACGCACACGCACACACACACACACACACACACACACACACACACACACACACACACACACACACACACACACACAGGTCAGAGTACAATTTGTTGTGACCGCCATCATAAACAGGCAAACTGACAGCAGTCACTCATCACAAAGGTATTGACAATGCTGTTTTGTCTGGCAGTCCTGATTCTGTGTGGGAAAATATCTAGATGGAGATGAAGAATCATGCCTGTCGGGTCTGCTCTCCCTACATACGCCCAAACCCATAAGCATGTCCGTGTTTACTTTGGGTTAGCGAACTATTTCATTTAGTTTTTAGAATGATTGGAATGCACTCTAATATGACCTGATAAGCCTAGCGATTCATTTCACTGTACAACTAATGAGCGGTAATGAAAGGTAAACTAAAATGCATGCACACACA